>NC_073381.1:8068624-8099624 GCF_028641065.1 Leucoraja erinaceus | reverse complement strand
ATCCACTACGTACTGATTTCCGAGCACTGCAGATTGGTCGCGCTTGCTGCTCTATGCCCGCAGCCTGGTCATCGTTATTGCGGTATAGTTAAGTCTTTACCGGCGACTTTTCAAGCTGCACTTTCGCACTCAAAAACAGGAAATCACCATGTTTTAGTTGCTTCTATTGGTTGAAAACTTGCCACAGTGAGTAATCCTCAGCTTGGATTGACATGTTCATTCTTCTATACATAGCCTTCCCGCCCGGTCTTAATTGGTGTTTTCCCGCGCGGGGTTTTAAAATGGCACAGCTGTCCTCAGTACAACTGCCTGTGCCGCCGGCGCTGCTGCGCGGTCCCCGCACCTTCACCGCTGACGTCCCTGCAGCTTCTTCACAGCCTTTTTGCGTGTTGCTCGGTTCCATTTCCTATACGGGTGAAAATGTCAGAGTCACTTACCTGCCGTCCACCGCTTTGCAATTCTCCCCTTCAAGGGACGTCCTCCCCAGGTCCGACACGTTCAATGCGTGTATGCGATATACACACATGCGCCGTAGCGGGTTCTTCATGAAGTCCCTCCGTGACTCCGAAGTAAATCTATTCAAAACTGTTGTTTGTGTGTGGTTTTTTGCTGACAGACACCTGAATGGTGACTGAGGTGATGAAGAATAGGGGTAAGCCATTTAGAACGGAGATGAAAAACTTTTCACACAGTTGTGAGTGGTTGTGGTAATTCACTGCTCAGAGGGTGGTGGATACTGGTTCTCTGGATGCTTTCAAGAAGAGAGTAAAGGGCTGTTTTCCACTGTGGCGACCTAATCGGCCAAGTTTAGAAGATTTGTCCTCAACTCAAACTCGCAGCATGGTCGACACGTGTGTCCTAGTAGGTCCTATAGGTCTACTTGGAACTCTCCTTCATGCTCGAGGGAAGTTCCCACATCCTCGCGTCCTTAGCTTGGTACGGTAATTTTTTTCAGCATGTTGAAACATTTTTCCCCCGATCAAACAAATTGGTTGGCATGTTGTTTTTTAACTCGTAATGCGTGGAGTGGTGGTCGCTATGTAGTTACGGGCATCGAGGGCCTGTTAGGCAATCTCCTTCACTGACCGGTTTCATTTAATTGGCTCATTGGAGTTTTCAGGACCAAGGAAAACTGACCGTAGTTAAATGCCCGCTAAACTTAATTAAACGTTGTCTGACTTCTTAAAAGTGTCTCCACTCCTTTTCCTTCCCTTCTCTCCCCCTTCTCTCCTTTCTCTCTCCTTCTCTCCCCTTCCTCTCCTTTTCTCTCCCCTTCTCTCTCTTCTGTATCCTTCTCTCCCCTTCTCTCCCCTTCCTCCCCTTCTCCTCCCTTCTGTATCCTTCTCTCCCTTTCTCTCCCCTTCTCTCTCCTTCAGTTTCATTCTCTCCCTCTCCTTCCCCTTCTTTCGCTCCCCCTCCCCCCCCTCCGCGCTCTCTAAAGGCCTTACTGTACCTGTGCCAGCCATCTTGTAACTTCATCGCGTGTGGAATTTCAGACAGCGCTCCCCCGCTTTCTCTGACCCCCGCCTTGGCGATGTGTGTGTGTTGTGTGTGTGTGTTGTGTGTGTGTGTGTGTGTGTGTGTGTGTTTGTGTGTGTGTGTGTTGTGTGTGTGAGATGTGTGTGTGTGTTGTGTGTGTGTGTGTGTGTGTGTGTGGGTGTGTGTGTGTGTGTAGTGTGTGTGTGTGTGTGTGTGTGTGTGTTTGTGTGTGTGTGTTTGTGTGTTGTGAGAGTGTGTGTGTGTTGTTGTGTGTTTGTGTGTGTGTGTGTTGTTGTGGTGGCTGGTGTTGGAGCGAGTGTGTGTGTGTGTGTGTGTGTGTGTGTGTGTGTGTGTGTGTGTGTGTGTGTGGTGTGTTGTGTGGGTTCGTGTGTGGTTGGATGATGTGTGTGTGTGATGTGTGTGTGTGGCGGTCGGGGTTGTCCAGCTCAAGTTTCATCACTGACTGTCGATCCAGCTCGGGTTTTCCAGGGATAGGCCCTCGAGCTTGGAAGATCAAGACACTCTTCTGAACTGGTGATTAGTTGACCGCAGTGGGACAGCCCTTTAAGACACGCTCTTAGTGGATGGCGAGTTAAGGGATCTGGAGAAATGCAGGAATGGGGTACTGATTGTGGATGATCAACCTGATCACATTGAATGGCGGTGCTGGCTCGAAAGGATGATGGCCTACTCCTGCACCTATTTTCTATTGACTGTGTATTGAGATTCACCTCTGCATGGCCAGTATTATTTCAGTTTGGTTTATTGTCACGTGTACCTAGGTACAGGTGTAAAGCTTTTGTTGCGTGCTAACCAGTCAGGGAAGACAATGCATGATTACAATCGAGCTGTGCTCCACATGCCACGAATACACAATAAGGGATAACATTCAGTGCAAGGTAAAGCCAGTAAGTACGTCGAGGATAGTCTGAGGCCTCCAATGGGTAGATAGTATTCCGCACGGCTCTCTAGTTGTGGTAGATAGCCATTGCCCGATAATAATTAGTGGCTGCACCGAGAGAGGAAAATGTACCCACTGACGGACACCCTTTCACTGATTCTTACACATTTGGATGATGAGAGTAGGCAAAGAAACCCCCATCAGCTATCAGCCTGCTTGGCAGAATCTTGTGTTTGAGTGAGTACATTCTTCGAATTTATCCGTTCGAAAGATCATTGACAATTATGAATAACACATTTTTGACACTGATTTTTTGTTAGCTATCGGGCAGTTTTAAACGGGAACTCTATTGCGTGCATTTTACTGCACGGAAATTGAAATGGCACCGAGCCCTGCAAGCCACTACTACTGAGGTATTTAACATCGTATAATTACTATTATGATCTGCTTCTACTAAAACTACGTATCTCATGCTAAATATTTAATAGCTCGTGAGCAAAACCCTCGATAGTTCTATTTATAACACATCTCGGGGCCGTTTTAAATGAATGAACTTCTAACAATCTGTGAGTAAGCTCACTGCTTTAGACATTTTTAATAAGCTGCATAAGAATTGCATTAGCAGTTTTGCTTCGGGCTACTCTCTACAAATTAAAGACCCTGTTTACATGCACTTTTTCCAAATTCCTAATCAGTTGCTCATGTTGCATTAATCCTCTCTTCGCATATAAAACGGTTTAGGTGTCCACACTGCTTATTGATTTTTTTGTTCTCACTTTGAATTAATTCACTGCACCTAACGGCTAGACAGCCCTAAAACATCTCGATGATACGTGATTTTGGGACCCTGAACGTTTGTAGCCCCAAACAAAATGCATGCGAATGTATGCGAATCATTCCTTTCTTTTACTGAACGCCAATATTGTACAATTGTTGTCACTTGAACTTCTGAAGCAAAGCTGTTTTGGTGTTGTGCACTGGGTTTGATTTAAGAGTCCTAGAGTTATAGAGCATACAGTGTGCTAACAGGCCCAACTTGCCCACACTGACCAACTAAGTCTTTCAAGAGAGACTCGATAGGGCTCTTAAAGATAGCGGATTCAGAGAAATGGGGAAAATGCAGGAACGGGTACTGATTGGGGATGATCGCCATGATCACACATTGAATGGCGGTGCGGCTCGAAGGGCCGAATGGCCTACTCCAGCACCTATTGTCTATTTGTCTATGTTCTATAATGCCATTAGAGTCATAGAGTGAAGCAGGATGAAACTGGCCAACACGTCCCCTCTACACCAGTCCCACCTGCCTGCGTTGGCCCATTTCCCTCTAAACCTGTCCTATCCTGCAGCTGTCTAATTGCGTCTTAAATGTATGCGATCGTCCCAGCCTCAACTACCTCCCCCGACCTCGATCCGGATCTTTACAGGTAACTTGCAAATTCCACATTACCCACATAGCACCATTAAGACACAAACTGAGATTTGTTTTTTTCAGTTTGAGAAATGTACTACGAGCGGAAAATTTTGTTTATCATCTTCTAATAGTAACATAAAACGGGTGAGTTTATTGCAAGCGCCACTGGCTATTTTTTGCTTAATGTTTGAAGTCTCATTTCCACCTACATGGTCTGTAGTGACTGTATCGTCTGATGTACAGGCTCATTGGATGAACATAATTGTACAACGGTTCACTGGCTGTGCCTAATGACTCTGTACTGGAGAACTGGAACTCAAATCCCATCATGACAATTTTAGAATAAATTCTCAGGTTTTTATAAATCGTATTAATAAATGTGACCAAAATACTTACCATTGCAGCTCTGTCCTTCTCCACACTCATACTCCTAACTGTTTAGGCCAGTGGCATTGATTATGACCAACTAGTTTAGACCTTGGTAAAAGAGGAACTGCAGATGCTGGTTTATAGCAAGATTTGACACAAATGCTGGAGTAACTTCAGCCGGGTCAGCAGCATCTCGAGAAGGAATATACATAGGGCTGTAGGGATTGTGGTTGAGTAGGCTGGGTCTCTAATTCCTTGGCACAGGAGAATGAGAGGGATCGTATGAGGTGCATAAGGCTGATGAATAGATTGGATAGATGCACAGATCTCTTGTCCAGAGTAGCATGTCGAGACCAGAGGACATAGGTTTCAAGTGAAGGGGGAAAAGATTTTAATAGGAATCTGAGGGGTAACTTTTTCAAACATAAGATGGGGGTGTATGGAAAAGTTGCCAGATAGGTGGTTGAGGCGGGACTATCTCCAATATAAGATACAGTTAGACAGGTACATGGATAGGACAGGTTTGTGGATGTGGACCAAATGCGGCAGGTGGGACTAGTGTAGCTGGGACATGTTGGCCGTGTGGACAAGCGTTGGGCCAAAGGGCCTGTTCTCCCCCATGGATCACTCTATGACTATGACTATGATAGATGAACGTTTTTAGATCGAGACCCTTCTTCAGACTCATTGTCAAGCATCATTGTGAGCCGAAGGTCCTCTTCTTGTGCCGTACGAAGAGTACCAAAATACGGAGGAGCTCAGCTGGTCAGCCTCATCTCTGGTGAAAGGGATAGGTGATGGAACCCTTCCTCAGACCGACTAGAGATTGGCAATGTAAGTGGCAGCTCTGTCTGGCGATGCCACATACGCGATCACATAATAGTGTTTATAAAAGAGCTCACACTTCTGTGAACAGATGGTGGGTTAAGGGAATCTTCGATATAATTTTACAGTGTGCTATTTCTGTGCGCTCTGGGTATTGAATGTTAAATTATTGTGAAACGCTGCTGATGGAGGGAGCATTCCACGGTCCTGAGAATGCTCCAAGACTTAATTTACTGTTTCATCAATGATCCACCAGGCCAGTCAGTACCGAATACTTCAGGTGTTTATTCCGGTTTGAGGAAAGTTATAGTGCAAACCCAACCCTAAATCACTTTGCCATCAATAGCTAATGCAACCAAAATGTTGACACACGATCGCCCCCACACAAAAGATAATGATTCAAATTATCTGCTTCCGTTTAAATGAGCAGCGGTTGACAGGGTTTAGAAACCCTTGGGTTTTCTTTATTCATACCTTGGGATGATACCCTGTCCCCCGCGGGGAGAGCGCAGATGGAGTCTTTATTTAAAAGCTCATCCGTCCAGCAATAACTGTGGCATACTTGGATTATTGCCGTTCTGGAGTGGATTTTTTGGCCCTATTTTGTATGTTTTATATTGTTTGTATATACCAATTTAAATTTCTTACTTGCATCAGCCAAACCGCAATATTTTGAACAATACCTGCAATGATATAGTGAATAGTAAAAAAAAAGATAATATAATTATAAAGGAACTTTATTTCATGTTTCATGTATCGAATATTGGGTGGGGGATCACACGCTTGGGGAGCGCAGAACCACCCAAAAACTGGGGGGTTTTCCCCCCTGGGCAAAAAAACTTGGTCTAGTAGATAATACATGGAACTTTAATTTCATGTTTTCGATGTCTTGTTGTGTTTTGTGCCTGTTGGCAGAAACCAATTCCCTCCTGGGCTGATACAATTCTATGATGTACCAACCAAAAGTGTGTGTTACAGTATGTTATAAAAGTCATACACAACACAATACAAGACATGCTTATTTACCTAAGGGGGTGAAATTGTTCTGCCAACGTCAGAAAACACAACAAGTACGTGAACATGAAATTAAAGACAGCGGAAAGCCCGGACTGGGGAATTCGTACTCCGATGGAGGGGTGTGGGAGGGGGGGGGGGGGGGGGGGGGGGGGGGGGTCCCCCTCCCCTCTCCAGCACCTCTCTGTACGCTTGTCCTTCCGCCAGTGTGGTAAATGGACCAGTGTTCTTTGGGCCACAGGATCTCCATTACTTCTTGTCATTGTCACTTTTCGTAAATCCGGCGAATTACCCTTGGTACCGTTTGGTAATGATTTTGTGCGTTCGCTGCCATGGTATCCTTGTTTCATACATGTTCATGGGGGCCCAGGAAAGGGAAGGTGGTTATAAGAGTACATTAATTGAATTAGACTATATAATTTGGAGACTACTGCAATTTCGCCTTTTCCAAAATGGGATTCAACGCTTTTTGAAATGGTACTAAAGCCATGAAGTCCAAGTTTCCTGTTGAAATTTCTTTCAAGTGAAGAGTTTATGAGCCAATGAGTTTTTGTACTCGCTCGATCATTAATTCCATTTCCCCTTTGCTTTGTACATTGTACTTGAAGTTGAGCCGATTGTATTTATGCAGGGTATATCTGATCTGTCGGGATAGCATGCAAAACAAAGCTTTTTTCACTGTGTCTCAGAACAGTACTGGGCTTTACCTTGCACTAATCTTTATTCCTTATCTTGTTTCTGAACACTGCGAATGGCTCGATTGTAATCGTGGATTGTCTTTTCCCCGCCACTGGGTTAAAGCCCTGTGCCACGGTATGAAGTCATTCAAGATTTCTCCTCCTCCCCGTTTGCCCTGATTCAAACTCGGAGATTTACGGTAATGGCCGCTCGTCGGTACTCGGGTCTCTCGTGGACATTTTTCAACATGTTTTGAAAAATCTTCACGAGTCTTCCCGAGCTCACCTGCCCGTTAGCGGTCTTCCCGAAGTACCTGCCGTTAGCATTACGAGTCGCTAGAGATGTCCTCGAGCTCCGATGTACGTTCGCTACGTGCCTACCACAGTTCTACGTGCTTACCACGAGTTTGATTTTTCTTAAAACCGGGAGCAGCTCAACAGGGAATGACGCGTACCATGGGCAAGACTAAACATCAGCAACCATTAGAACGCACAACCAGTATGATTTTTTAACCGTATCTCGGTACAAGTGACATAAACAAAACTATACATAAACACTACGTGACACTAATGAACCTAAACCTAAATGAGGATAACAGCTGAAATATGAAATTTCCATAAATGTGGAAGATTCAATTTTCCACCCATAGACTGGGAATGTACACATTCTGTAAAGGGCTGGATGGTTTGGAGTTTGTGAAATGTCTGCAGAGGATAGTTTTTTGCAGTATAACATAGAGGTACCTACTAGAGAAGGGTGCAGTGCTGGACCTCTTTTGCGAGATGCGAACGCAAGGATTTAAAAAGAGTGAATTGGGACATTTTGTTTTTTATGGAAGAATACAGGAGAGAAATGGAGGACATTTAAAGGTGAAATTTTAAGAGTACCAGAATCTTTATGTCCCTGTTCGTTGAAAAGGAAAGAGTATAATTGGAAAGAGCCATTGGTTTTCAAGGGGAAATTGGCCACTTGGTTCTAGAAAAAGAGAGATCTCCAATAATTATAGGCAATCATGGAGTAATATGTGGTGCTTGAATGATTAGAAAGAATGTAAAAAGAATCTTACGAAAGAAATTAGAAAAGCTAAAAGAAGATATGAGGTTGCTTTGGCAAGTAAGGTGAAAGTAAATCCAAAGGGTTTCTACAGCTATATTATTAGCAAAAGGATAACGAGGGATAAAATTGGTCCATTGGAGAGACAGTGGACAGCTATCTGCAGAACCAAAAGAGATGGGGGAGATATTGAACAATTTATTTTCTTCGGTATTCACCAAGGAGAAGGATATTTGAATTATGTGAGCTAAGGGAAAACAAGTAGAGTAGCTATGGAAACTATGAGGATCAAGGGTGAGGAAGTACGGACACATTTGAAAAATATAAAAGTGGAAAAGGTCCTGACAGGATATTCCCTAGGACATTGAGGGAAGTTAGTGTAGAAATAGCCGGGGCTATGACAGAAATATTTCAAATGTCATTAGAAACGGGAATAGTCCCCGAGGATTGGCGTACTGGGCATGTTTTCCATTGTTTAAAAAGGGTTCTATAGCGTAAACCTAGCAATTATAGACCTGTTATTGTATTGTATTGTATTCAAATTTATTGTCATTGCCTCACTTTGAGACAACAAAATGAATTTCCCGTACAGGCAGTATCGTTAAAAAAAAATCACAAGAAAAATAATAAAAATAAATAAATAAATAAATATAAAACATATTAAAAATAAAATTGAAATTGAATTAAAAATTTAAAAAAAAGCACAAACACAAAAAAAACGAAAGTCCACAACACACCATAAAAAACATAAATGGCACCCAGGTGAGGATGGCACCATAGTCCAGCCAGCCTCCCCTCCATGTTCATCCGTGGTCGGGGCCTTCCGAGCACCCGCAGTCGCCGCCCCGGGTGGCCCGATGTTCAGTCCCTCACGCCGGGCTGGTGGAACGCCGACGCCGAACCCCGACGGTGAGCATCCCTCCTCCTCAGCGGCCCGGACCTCCCGATCAGCCGCCTCCCGCTCCGCTCGGAGTATCTGCAGCTCCTGAGTCCACAGGCCGAGCTGGGGGCAGAGTCGCAGGACCCCGCGCTGTCCATCAGCGCCGCCCACCGCGTTGGGAGCTCTGCAAACCGCAACTCCGTGATGTTGGTGCAGCAGGTCCCAACCACTCCGGGCTCCAGACGGCGACCCCCGTATAAGGCATCGCCAGCCCCCGCGATGTTCCAGCGCTGTCCCGCCGCTGCTGGAGCTCCGGTCGATCCCGGGGTCAGGAAAGGCCGCGCCAATCCAGGTAGGTAGGCCCGCTGTGGGGGGGGGGGGGGGTGGGGGGACGCGCACTCGAATAATAGTCGCGTCCTCACCAGGGAAGCGGCTGAAGTACGGTATATCCCCCACACCGTGCCCTCTTCCCCCACATAAAAAACACCAAAAAGACACAAAAAAAATACACTTTTAACATAACTAATAAACAAAAAAAACAAAAAGATACCGTGCTGTAGGTGGAGGCTGCTGGGCACCAGCGCCACCCCCGAAGTAAATACTCCCGTTAGTTTGACGTCAGTGGTGGGCGAATTACATGGAAATGATACTTAGAGATACATATTCCTAATCATCTGGATAAACAGGGTCTGATTAGTAACCGTCAACATGGATTTGTGCCTGGAAGGTCATGTTTGACTAATCTTCTTGAATTTTTTGAATAGGTTACTAGGGAAATTGACGAGGTAAAGAGGTGATGTTGTATACATGGACTTCAGTAAGACCTTTGACAAGGTTCCACATGGAAGGTTGGTTAAGAAGGTTCAATTGTTGGGTATTAATAGTGGAGTAGCAAGATGGATTCAACAATGGCTGAATGGGAGATGCGAGAGAGTAATGGTGGATAACTGTTTGTCAGGTTGGAGGCCGGTGACTAGTGGGGTGCCTCAGGGATCTGTGTTGGGTCCTTTGTTGTTTGTCATGTACATCAATGATCTGGATGAAGGTGTGGTAAATTGAATTAGTAAGTATGCAGATGATACTAAGATAGGTGGTGTGGTGGATAATGAAATAGATTTTCAAAGTCTACAGAGAGATTTAGGACATTTGGAAGAGTGGGCTGAAAGATGGCAGATGGAATTTAATGCTGATAAGTGTGAGGTGCTACATCTTGGCAGGACAAATCAAAATAGGACGTACATGGTAAATGGTAGGGAATTGAAGCATGCAGGTGAACAGAGGGATCTGGGAATAACTGTGCACAGTTCCTTGAAAGTGGAATCTCATGTAGATAGGGTGGTAAAGAAAGCTTTTGGTGTGTTGGCCCTTTATAAATCAGAGCATTGAGCATAAAAATTGTGATGTAATGTTAAAATTGTACAAGGCATTGTTAAGGCCAATTCTGTAATATGGTGTACAATTTTGGTCGCCTAATTATAGGAAGGATGTCAACAAAATAGAGAGAGTACAGAGGAGATTTACTAGAATGTTGCCTGGGTTTTAGCACCTAAGTTACAGAGAAAGGTTGAACAAGATAGGTCTTTACTCTTTGGAGCGCAGAAGGTTAAGGGTGGACTTGATAGAGGTCTTTAAAATGATGAGAGGGATAGACAGAGTTGACGTGGATAAGCTTTTTCTATTGACAGTAGGGAAGATTCAAACACGAGGACATGATTTGAGAATTAAGGGACAGAAGTTTAGGGTTAACATGAGGGGGAACTTCTTTACTCAGAGTGTGGTAGCTGTGTGGAATGAGCTTCCACTGGAAGTGGTGAAGGCAGGTTCGATTTTATTATTTAAAAATAAATGGGATAGGCACAGTATATGGACGGGAAAGGAATGGGGGGTTATGGTCTGAGTGCAGGTAGATGGGACTAGGTGAGAGTAAGTGTTCGGCACAGACTAGAAAGGCCGAGTTGGCCTGTTTCCGTGCTGTAATTGTTATATGGTTATATCTGTGCCACCATGCTGCACAATAGCAAATGGAAATAATGCCAACTCTAGACGATGGCAATCATAGCCTATATCAGTTTGGTACGAGTTGTGAATTAGTGTTGCCAAGGATCCAAATCTATAATTTTTAAAGGATAATCAGAGGGTTAAATCCAAAGAGGCAAAACAGGTTAGATGTTGCAGGAAATTATTGATACCTCAGTCAAAGAATTCATTCAAAAAAATCTCAGGAGGACAAATGTGGAATGTAACAGAACCAAAAGGCCGTCAATCCAATAGCTCAATAAGATGATATGAATGGAAAAGGGGGAAATGTCGGGTTTTTTTGTCTTAAGTTTTAGAGATACAGCGCAGAAACAGGCCCTTCAGCCCACCGAGTCCGCACCGACCATTGATCCCCGCACATTGACACTTCCCTACACACACAAGATGGACAATTAGCAATTTACACTTATACCAGGCAATTAACCTACAAACCTGTACGTCTTCGGAGATGTTGGGGGGGAAACTTAAAATCCCGGAGAAAACCCACGCAGGTCACAGGGAGAACGTACAAACTCCGTACAGACAGCACCCGTAGTCGGGATCGTACCCGGGTCTTGGGCGCTGCAAGCACTGTAAGGCAGCAATACCGCTGCGCCACCGTGTCACCCATGCTTTAATAAGAAGTGACCAGGGGCAAGAGCAGAAGGCTCAGTAATGTTCAGAAAGACTGATTTGAAGAGGAAAGAATCAAACGGGTAATATGTAGAGCTGCAGGCGTTAATACGACAAGGAGTTCCTCCAGTACAGTCAAAGCTGTGGGATTGACAGAGGAGATGAAAAAAAACTTTAAAATGACTCCTGTAGAGTTAGAACAGAGGATATGCGGGGAATTGTAAATATATTCAACGCATGCTTCCTACGAAGGACTCACTGGAGATGTTAACAATGTCATGCTTTCAATTAATTGAGAGACTCTAAGCAGATTTATGAAATTTGACATTGGGATGGAATTACAAACAAGTTTAAAAGCCCCAACCAATAAATCTGCTGCATGGTTTTATCACATAGTACTCAGAGAGCTTTCAGATTAAATTTGCAAATGCTGTAAATTGCCTCAAAGGAATGATTCAATACTGGGGAGATCAGGAATAATATTTTACTGCATTGAAAGGAAGGGGAGAAATCTAATCCCGGGAACCTTAAACCCATAAATCTTAGATCCCGAATTTAAAAATGAGCTGCAGATGCTGGAAGTCTGAAACTAAAACAGGGTTTCATGGAAAAAACATGGCCAGTTAGTCAACATCTGTGGAAAGCAGGTAACAGTCTGTAACCCGTTTTATAGGGAGGTAGAAATATTGAACAAGCTACCCAAGGAGATAGTTGTGCAGATTGATTGATTGAAAGATGCAGCATTGAAACAGGACATTCGGCCCATTGAGTCCATGCCAACCATTGATCAATGTTATCCCACTTTTGCAACAACCCCCTACACATTTGGGACAATCTGCAGAAGCCAATTAACCTACAAACTAACATGTCGTTGGGATGTGGGAGGAAACCGGATCACACGGAGGAAACCCACATGGTCACAAGGAGAATGAGCAAACTGCACATGGCAGCACCCAATGTTAGGTTCGAACCCAATGTGAGGCTGCAGCTTTAGGCCTTAAGACCATAAGACATAGGTGCAGATATAGGTCATTCGGCCCATCAAGTCTGCTACGTCATTCAATCATGGCTGATCTATTTTTCCCGCTCCAACCCCATTCCCTGCCTTCTTCCCCTAATGTTTGATACCATACTAATTTTACAGAGAAAGGTTGAACAAGTTAGGTATTTATTCTTTGGAGCGCAGAAGGTTAAGGGGGGACCTGATAGAGGTTTTTAAAATGATGAGAGGGATAGACAGAGTTGATGTGGACAAGCTTTTCCCACTGAGAGTAGGGAAGATTCAAACAAGGGGACATGACTTGAGAATTAAGGGACTGAAGTTTAGGGGTAACATGAGGGGGAACTTCTTTACTCAGAGAGTGGTGGCTGTGTGGAATGAGCTTCCAGTGAAGGTGGTGGAGGCAGGTTCGTTTTTATCATTTAAAAATAAATTGGATAGTTATATGGACGGGAAGGGAATGGAGGGTTATGGTCTGAGCGCAGGTATATGGGACTAGGGGAGATTATGTGTTCGGCACGGACTAGAAGGGTCGAGATGGCCTGTTTCCATGCTGTAATTGTTATATGGTTATTATATGGTAATGAAGAATCTATCAATTTCTGCTTTTAAAGTGCCCAATGACTTGGCCTCCACAGCCATCACCATGAATTTGTAGCTGCACGTAAATGTTTGATCATGCAACTGCTGATATCATAGAGCCATACAGTGTGGAAACAGTGTGGAATAAGATTGTTAAGGGCTTGGACATGCTAAAGGCAGGAAAGATGTTCCCGATGTTGGGGGAGACCAGAACCAAGGGCCACAGATTAAGATTAAGAAGTAAGCCATTTAGAACGGAGACGAGGAAACACTTTTTCTCGCAGAGAGTTGTGAGTCTATGGTGGAGGCAGGTTCTCTGGATGCTTTCAAGAGAGAGCTAGATAGGGCTCTTAAAAATAGCGGTCAGGGGATATGGGGAGAAGGCAGGAACGGGGTACTGATAGGGGATGATCAGCCATGATCACATTGAATGGCGGTGCTTGCTCGAAGGGCCAAATGGCCTACTCCTGCACCTATTGTCTATTGTCTATTGTCTATTGTCTACTGACCTGCAGCTCAACTTACTCACACCGATCAACATGTCCCATCTCCACTAATCTCACGTGCCTGCATTTGGCCCATACCCCGATAAAAAAGTATCCTATCTACGTACCTGTCTAATTGCTTCTCAAACATTGCGATAGTCCCTGCTTCAACTACCTCCTCTGGCTGCTCGCTCCATATGCCCACCACCCTTTGTGTGAAAAAGCTACCCCTCAGATGCCGATAAAATATTTCTCCCTTCACCTTAAATCCATGCCCCCTGGTTCTTGATTCACCTAACAATAATAAAAATATATTTTCCTTTGGTAGTTCCTCAGGATCGAGGATAACATCCATTTCATTTCTGTGGTGACTTATGAGGCCTCAGTGGTAATTGCCATGCCACGGGTGCCATGTAATCCCGTGCTACCTGCTCCATGCTCGGATAGTCGGCGACTAAACCGTCTCCCCCACCTGGTTTGCCAGGTGAGGAGGGGGCTGTGGGCCCCCAGCAGGACCAAAAACAAGACGTGTCAAAGGGCGGGTGAGCTCCTAGCGAGCCAACGGCCATCCACACTTCAGTAGGTTGCGATTACTGTCATACATAGCGATGTAAGGCACCGTGCCCTTGATGTTTTCAATGATGATGATGAGGATGAGTGGTAATTGGAGACTCTCAACCATAGACCGTAATTGCAAACCATAGGTGAGGCAAGAATTTGCCCCTCAGAGTGGCACTTGGTGATGTGATGCACTCCGGTTGCCACCAACACTGGTCTTCAAAGAGCTTCTGACACATGACCTTGATGATCCTAATACCATCTGGAAAGTTATCTCTTCACTTTGTGGGTTTATGGGCCTGATACTTCCAAGGAATTACGCAGATCATTAGGTCTAGGTGTATTATTGTCACAGATACTGAGGAAGTGCTTTGTTACACTATCTAAAACAGATCAGATGTACCGTAAGGTTGAACAAGTTAGGGCTTTGTTCTTTGGAGCGCAGAAGGTTAAGGGGGGACTTGATAGAGGTTTTTTAAATGATGAGAGGGATAGACAGAGTTGACGTGGAAAAGCTTTTCCCACTGAGAGTAGGGAAGATTCAAACAAGGGGACATGACATGAGAATTAATGGACTGAAGTTTAGGGGTAACATGAGGGGGAACTTCTTTACTCAGAGAGTGGTAGCTGTGTGGAATGAGCTTCCAGTGAAGGTGGTGGAGGCAGGTTCGTTTTTATCATTTAAAAATAAATTGGATAGTTATATGGATGGGAAGGGAATGGAAGGTTATGGTCGGAGCGCAGGTATATGGGACTAGGGGAGATTATGTGTTCGGCACGGACTAGAAGGGTCGAGATGGCCTGTTTCCGTGCTGTAATTGTTATATGGTTATATGGTTATATGAATACAATCGGTTCAAACTCAAGTACAATAGATAGAGCAAAGAGAAGATGCAGCATGCAGAGTATAGTTCTATGCATTGTTGTGCATCAGTTCTGTAGACAATGTCTAATGGCCACAATAGGGTAGAGGTGAATCGGACAGTATCCTAGCCTATGGAAGGACCATTCAGAAGCTTCGTAACAGGGGGGAAGAAGCTGTTTCTGTGCTGGAGATTCCCATTTGCAAGCATCCGAACAGGAGCAGGAAAAAAAGGAATGACCAGGATGGGACAAGTCTTTGGCTGCTTTATCCGAGGCAGCGTGAAGTGTAGATGGAGTCAATGGTGGGGAGTCTGGTCTGTGTGATGGATTGGTCTACATCTAAAACTCTCTGCAATTTCTTTGCGTTCTTGGGCAGAGCTGTTCCCAAACCAAGTTGTGATGTAACCTGACAGTATACCTTCCACGTTGCATCTGTGGAAGTTTGTAAGAGTCACCGCTGAATTTCCTCAGTCTCCTCAAGAAGTAGAGGTGTTCCAGAACAAGGGGTCACAGTTTAAGGATAAGGGGGGAAATCTTTTAGGACTGAGATGAGAAAAACATTTTTCACACAGAGAGTGGTGAATCTCTGGAATTGTCTGCCACAGAAGGTAGTTGAGGCCAGTTCATTGGCTATATTTAAGAGGGAGTTAGATGTGGTCCTTGCGGCTAAAGGGATCAGGGGGTATGGAGAGAAGGCAGGTACGGGATACTGAGTTGGATGATCAGCCATGATCATATTGAATGGCGGTGCAGGCACAAAGTGCTGAATGGCCTACTCCTGCACCTACTTTCTAAGTTTCTATATTTCTATGTTGCTTTGCCTTTTTGGCTGTCAAATCAGTGTGCATGGTCCATGACGTTTGATTGGGAATTTTGGTTTAGTTTAATATAGCTTAGAGATACAGTGTGGAAACAGGCCCTTCGGCCCACCGAGCCTTCGACAACCACCGATCCCCGCACATTAACACTACCTTACACACATTCTTGACAATTTACAATTTTACCTGAGCCAATTGGCCTTCAAACCTGAACGCCTTTGGAGTGTGGGAGGAAGCTGGAGCTCCCAGAGAAAAGTGTAGGAAGGAACTGCAGATGCTGGTTTACACCGAAGATAGACACAAAATGCTGGAGTAACTCTGCCTGAAGAAGGGTCTTGACCCGAGACGTCACATATTCCTTCTCTCCAGAGATGCTGCCTGTCCCACTGTTGCTCCAGCATTTTGTGACTAGCTCCAGGAGAAGACCCGCACAGATCACGTACAAAGTCCGACCAGCCAAGCACCTGTGGTCATGATCAACCCAGGTCTCTGGCGCTGTGAGGCAGCAACTCTGCCGCTGCGCCACCGTGCCTCCCGAAGTAATGTTAATGCCAAGGAGCTTGAAGCTGTCAACCATTACATTTTAAAGCCCTGTCCCACTGTACGAGTTCATTCCAAGAGCTCTCCCGAGTTTGCCCTGATTCGAACTCGGAGATTTACGGTAACGGCCGCTCGTCGGTACTCGGGGCTCTCGTGGACATTTTTCAACACGTTTAAAAAACTTCACGAGTCTTCCCGTGCTTACCTGCCGTTAGTGAGTCTTCCCGAGTACCTGCCGTTAGCGTTACGAGCTGCTAAGAGATGTCCCTGAGCTCCAACGTACCCGCTACGTTCATTCTCCGTGCTTACCACGAGTTTGATTTGTTTTAAACTCGGGAGAGCTCTTGGAATGAACTCGTACCGTGGGACAGGGCTTTTAATCACAAAAACACAGCAACAAAACTTAAAAGAGCACCATTGTGCATCACCTTGTACGGATGACGATGTCGAAAGTAGATAATGGGGGAAAAAAACGATGTCGTAATTTTGAAACCTCCACTGGTGAAAATCTTCATGTAGAGCTGCTTCTCGAGAGCAATTCACAGGTTAAGTCTGAAAATAGACAAGACGTGGCAAAACGGAAAGCAGCAGTGCGAACTCGTGAGAGGCATGATACACGTGCCACAGGGGATTATTGGTTCACACCCTGGTTTTCCATGTACTTGCATGTGATTCAAAGATCCATTTGCCAAATCAACCATGTAAGAATTTTTAGATGGACACGAAATGCTGGTGTGGCTGCGCTTGGCCAAGACCGACCCTGCAACGTCGCCAGGACAACAGACCTTCATGGTCAGATCAAGAACCCTGCACTTACAACAACTGGGACTTGAAAATGGCGCCAAACTGGCGACTATATACTGTCTCAGTGTACTACTTCTGTACACTGGAACTGTATCTGAGATGCTTACCTAATATGTATCTAAGTGCTTATGTGTGGTGATACTTATACTGAACTTAGTTTAGAGTTTAGTTTAGAGATACAGTGCGGAAACAGGCCCTTCAGCCCACCGGGTCCAGGCTGACCAGGAGGGGGAGGGAGGAGGGGATCGGGGGAAACTCAAGTTCCCAAAGATGTGATCAATTTTTCGGATCACATTCTCCGGGCTCTGTGGCCTGCCATCGCTGGGGCTGGAGGCCTCCTCGGAATGTCGTGTCCCCACCGCCGGGCGCGGACTTAACATCGGAGCGGGTCCCTTGCCTGGGATCACTCCCACCGCGGCCTGCGGACTTACCATCAAGGGCTCGTAGTCTCGGGAGAGGCTAGTCGGGAGCTCCAACGCCGCTAAGGTTCGACCAGTCCCGACGCGAGGTTTGATCACCCGGCGCGGGGGAGCTGACATCCCCCCGATGCAGGAGCTGAATGCCTCGGTGTGGAGGGCACGAACGCCACTGGCTACGGGAGTCAAGATCATCCCGTGAACAGAGGGCTCGAGGCCCCCGACCAAGGAAGAATTAAGGGAAGGACTTGAACTTTATTTCACATTCCATCACAGTGAGGAGTGTGTAGGAGTCACTGTGGTGGATGGTCATGTTAAAATGTGTTTTTGAATGTTGCTTTTAATTGTATGACTGACCTGTTTGTTTGTTTATTCTTTAATAATCCTTTACAGGAAATTACAGTGCCACAACAGCTTCAAGACAGACATAACACCACACATTTCCTCAGATAGCTTCCATACTTAATAAGTTAAAATACAATGAATGAATACTAAAAAAATGCAAAATTATTTTTGTGCATTGTAAAACCTTATAGCAGCTGGTATCCAATACTTCCTATATCTCTCAGTTTTGCACATTGGTGCAATCAGTCTCTGACTGAAGATGCTGCTCTTGATCACCTTCAGGGCGTGGAGTGGGTGAGTGGGGTTGGTCATTATTGAACCCAGTTTGTTCAGAGTTCTGGCCTCTGCGACCTGGCCAGTGAAATTCCTCGTATGTTGCAAAACATACTTGGCGAATAAATTCTGATTCTGATTCTGATTCCCAAGCCAATTAACCTACAAACCTGTACGTCTTTGGAGTGTGGGAGGAAACCGAAGATCTTGGAGAAAACCCACGCAGGTTACGGGGAGAACGTACAAACTCCGTACACACAGCACCCGTAGTGGGGATCAAACCCATATACTGTATACAAAGATGGATTTCACTGTACCTCGGGACATGTGGCAAATAAACACCATACCATTAACGGGTCAGGCAGCATCTCTGGAAAACAATAATAGGTTTTACTGAAGATGGGTTCTGACACGAAATGTCACCTTGTAGCGAGTCCAAACTTTGTGATCAAACGGTTACTTTATTAGGTGAGATACGTTTAACATACATGTGCGTTTGGGACTCCCTAACATATGAGTCAACAGGCAGCTGAGCTCGAGTCAACACCCTCACTCAGCAGCAGCAGCAGCAATGACTCTTATGTTAGGGAGTCCCAAACGCACATGTATGTTAAACTTATTTCACCTAATAAAGTAACCGTTTGATCACAAAATTTGGACTCGCTACAAGGTGACGTTTCATGTCAGAACGCATCTTCATTAAAAGTAGAGGTGGGGGGAGAACTGGAGGCAAGAAGCAGCAGAATGAATCAGGGCCAGCTTCAGTCTGAAGAAGGGTTCCGTCCCATAACCTCACCCATTCCTTTTCTCCATAGATGCTGTCTGACCCACCGAGTTCCTCCAGCATTCTGTGTCTATATTCTGCAAAAACCAGCATCTGCAGTTCCTTCCTACACATAAGAGTTTTAGATGATGGTCTTTTCATGAGGTGAAACCAGGCAGTGTTCTGGGAAAGGAGTTAATAATGTCTCGAATCATAGTCATTCAGCTTGGATTCTGGCCCTTCGGCCCAGCATCTTCATGCTGAACAAGCTGCACCCGCTGAGTTTCTCCAGCAATTTTGTGTACCTTCGATCTTCCAGCATCTGCAGTTCCCTCCTGAACAAGATGCTCCTTCTAAGCTAGTTCCACCTGCTTCGGTTTGGCCCCCAACCTTTCCCATTGATGTACCTGTCCAAATATCTTTTGAATGCTGTAATATTACCTGCTTCAGCTGCCTCCTCTGGCCTCCATGACCAACCAGCCTCTGAGTGAAAAAGTTCCACCTCAGGTGTATTTTAAATCTTTCTCCACTCTTCTTAAACATATGCCCTCGAATTGTTAACTCCTCTTCCCATGGTATAGAGATAGGTAGAATGGGAGATGATGAATATGATCATAGAGTTTTTGAAGTTTCCTACTGCCTGGAAAGATCAAAGGTTCAAAATGAATGGAAACATTTGGCCATCATTGCACTTCTTATTCTAAAGTGACCATTGTACAAACACACGTGTAAAATTCTGATTGGGGTTCGCATTTGCTCTTCGACAGAAAATGCTCCAGTTAAGACATAGGTGTGGAATTAGGCCATTCGCTCCATCAAGTCTGCTCTGCTATTCGATCGTGGCTGATCAATTTTCCCTCTCAACCCCATTCTCCTGCCTTCTCCCCATAACCCTTGACACTCATCCAAGAATCGATCAATCTCTGCTTTAAAAATATCCATTGACTTGGCCTCAACCACTGTCTGTGGCAATGAGTTCCACAGATTCACCACTCTCTGACTAGAGAAATTCCTCTTCAATTCTAAAGGTACGTCCTTTTGTTCTGAGGCTGTGCCCTCTGGTCCTGGACTCTTCCACAACTGGAAACATCCCTCTCCACATCCATTCTATCCAGGCCTTTCAATATTTGGTTGGTTTCAATGAGATCCCCCCTCACCCTTTTAGACTCCAACAAACACAGGCCCAGAGCCTAACTGACTACATTACCTGCAAATTATGTTCTTCCCTGAATTTCCTTAGCATCCCCTTCGCATGTGCTTCCTGTCCAGAAATGTAGGAAGATGAATATATAACCACCAGAAGTAAAAACTGGGATGAATAATGACTGTCTTTGATTATTTTAAATAGATTGACCTATTTGCAGCCAGGTTTCTCCAAAGGTGCTCTTGGATGCAATACGTTCTCATCTCGTTCCCCTGAATTTTCACCCACAGCTGACCATAAATGAGTGCACACCATCATAACTGCAGCAGTCTACTTGCTGAGGGTATGTCTTAATCACACACCCATGACATTGTTTTCATTGCAAATTTCCCAAGCCTGCCTTTATAATAGAAACACTTCATATAACCTTGTCAACGATAACTTGTTTATTTACAGCTATAGGTTTGTCCTTAGTCAGGGGGAATAAATTTAGTTTTTGGTTTTAGTTTGATAAACACAGCATGTAGGCAGGCCCTTCAGCCCATCAAGTTCAACCTAATTGTCCCGATCACCCATTCACACTAGTTCTGTGTTATCCCACTTTCTCATTCACTCCCTACACAGTAGGGGCAATTTTACAGAGGCCAACAGTTTTAGTTTTTAGGTGTTTTGTTTTAGAGATACAGCGCGGAAACAGGCCTTTAGGCCCACCAAGTCATCATCGACCAGTGATCCCCGCACACTAACATTATCCTCTACACATTAAGGACAATTTATAATTTTATTACCAAAGCCAATTTACCTACAAACATGTACGTCTTTGGAGTGTGGGAGGAAACCGGAGCACCCTGAGAAACCCCAAGCAGGTGACGGGGAGAACGTGCAAACCCTGTACAGACGGCACCCGTAGTCAGGATCGAACCCGGGTCCCTGGCGCTGTGAGGCAGTAACTCCATCGCCACGTCATTGTTCTACCCAAAAAGCCTACAAACGTGCACGTCATTGGGATGTGGGAGGAAACTGGAGCGCCCGGAAAAAACCCACCCGGTCGGTCACAGGGAGAACGCACAAACTCCACATAGACAGCATCCGAGCTCAGGATTGAACTTCAGATCCAGATTCAGATTCAATTTTAATTGTCATTGTCAGTGTACAGTACAGAGACAACGAAATGCATTTAGCATCTCCCTGGAAGAGCGACATAGCAAACGATTTGAATAAATAATAATAAGTGTCCGGGGGGGGGTGGTGATTGGCAGTCAGCGAGGTACGTTTGTTGAACTTGGGTGTCTAGCGCCGTGAGGCAGCAGCTCCGGCTGTGCCATTTGCCATCCATGGGGTCAAAAGCAGCCGACGCACCTCATCTATGAAGTCAATTCACCCAGAACTTGGATCCAAGCTTAGTAGTAGGCATGACTGGCCATGGGTGATGCACCCTAGTTGTTGGCTGCTTGCTCTAAACCTCGGCTAGAGCACCTGTATGGTGCATGTTAATCATGACCCATCATGGATATATTTCCAAGTGATCATCCCAGCATTGTCAAGGAAACGTTACAAACAAAATGTGATGCTCAACCACCTCACGCCAAAAGTATATTTTAAAATGTGCAAAACATAAAATAGTGAGAGGCAGAGATAGGTTACACAGTCGGAACCTTTCTCCCTGGGTGGAACTGTCAAGGGCTATCAGAGGAGACGGTTGAGACAGGGACTATCCCAATGTTTAAGAAACATTTAGGTGGGTACATGGATCGGACAGGTGTCGAGGGGTATGGGCCAAACGCAGGGCAAACTGGTGTAGATGGGACATGTTGGCCGGTATGGACAAGTTGAGCTGAAGGGCCTGTTTCCATGCTGCATGACTCTCTGATGAGATGAGGAGAGCTTGAAGGTGGCAGGGGCAAAGTTTAAAGCAGGCAGGTTGTTTTACTGGGTGGTGGGTGCCTGGGATGCACTGCCAGTGGTGTAGAAACAATAGTGGCATTAAGAGGCTTTTAGTTAGGCACGTGGATATGGATAGAGGGCTATAGATTATGAGGATGCAGAGGAGATTAGTTTAACATGGCATCGTATGTTCTGCACGGACATTGTGGGCTGAAGGGCCTGTTACTGCTATATCAATGTTCTACAATCAAATAATAAAGGTTTTATGTTTGAGAAGGAACTGCAGATGCTGGAAAATCGAAGGTAGACAAAAATGCTGGAGAAACTCAGCGGGTGAGGCAGCATCTATGGAGCGAAGGAAATAGGCAACGTTTTGGGCCGAAACCCTTATGATTGTCTTTGAGGAAGAGAGGGAACACAAAGTTTGGATGGAACAAGATGCTGAATGCTAGTTCTTCGTAATATTCTTCAGCCATGATCATATTGAATGGCGGTGCAGGCTCGAAGGGCCGAATGGCCTACTCCTGCACCTATTTTCTATGTTTCTATGTTTCTATATATTTCTGCTCCAGTTTCCTCAGCAGTTTGAAACTGTTGTACAACTTTGATGATCATTTTTGAAGTCTCAACATTGCTTTAGTACTGAATCAAGTTCAGACTCTGGGTAGGCCATTGAGGACTGAGGTGAAGAACAATTTTTTCACCCAGGGTGTTGTGAATCTGTGGAATTCCCTGCCACAGAAGGCAGTGGAGGCCAATTCACTGGATGTTTTCAAGAGAGAGTTCGATTTAGCTCTCAGGGCTAACAGAATCAAGGGATTTGGGGCAAAACAGGAATGGGGTACTGATTGTGGATGATCAGCCATGATCATATTGAATGGTGGTGCTGGCTCAAAGGGCCGAATGGCCTACTGCACCTAGTCATTCCGCTGGACAGACGCAACAAGCTGGAGTAACTCAGCGGGACAGGCAGCATCTCTGAAGAGAAGAAATGTGATGAAGAAAAGGAGAAGTGAATACGTTTCAAGTTGAGACGCTTCTTCAGACTAGTCAGGGGAAGGGGAAACGAGAGATATAGATGAAATAGATGACATAGATGAAGGATAGGCAAAAAAGTAATGCTGATAAATGAAACAGGCATTTGTTAGTTGTTTGTTGGGTGAAATGAGAAGTTGCTGCGACAGGGGTTGGGGGAGGGATGGAGAGAGAAGGAATTATGGAGAGGGTCAGAACTGGAACAAGGGTTGAGATTTTTGATTGGAGAAAGGTTAACTTTGAAGAGATGCGAAATGATTTAAAAGGAGTGAATTGGGACATTTTGTTTTATGGGAAGGATGTAGTAGAGAAATGGAGGACATTTAAAGGTGACATTTTAAGAGTACAGAATCTTTATGTCCCTGTTCGGTTGAAAGGAAATAATAATAATTGAAAGAGCCATGGTTTTCAAGGGAAATTGGTCACGGTTTGGAAAAATAGAGATATCTACAATAATTATAGGCAGCATGGAGTAAATAAGGTGCTTGAGGAGTATAACAAATGTAAAAAGAATCTTAAGAAAGAAATTAGAAAAGCTAAAAGAAGACATGAGGTTGCTTTGGCAAGTAAGGTGAAAGTAAAAGTTTCTACAGCTATATTAATATAAAAGGATAACGAGGAATAAAATTGGTCCATTAGAGAGTCAGAGTGGACAGCTACCTGCAGAGCCAAAAGAGATGGAGGAGATATTGAACAATTTATTTTCTTTGGTATTCACCAAGGAGAAGGATATTGAATTAAGTGAGGTAAGGGAAATAAGTAGCGTAGCTATGGAAACTATGAGGGTCAAAGAAGAGTAAGTACTGACACTTTTGAAAAATATAAAAGTGGATAAGTCTCCAGGTCCTGACAGGATATTCCCTAGGACATTGAGGGAAGTTAGTGTAGAAATAGCAGGGGCTGTGACAGAAATATTTCAAATGTCATTAGAAACGGGAATGGGTTACTTGAAGTAAGAGAAATCAATATTCATACCACTTGGCTGTATACCGCTGGGTTATTTAAATAACAATCCATCCATTTGGTGCTTAGCATGAATCGTGACTGGTTTGTTTTTAATTTTGGATTATTACTTTTTTTTTTAAACTCCACAGCAACTTTGTTGCTTTTAATATCAGGTGCTCAGACTGTTATACCCAGGCTTCAGATCACTAACCTGATAACTGGTGCACATCATCAATACAGCAGGCAGAGAGGACAACTGACCATTTAATTAAGTAGAAGCAAGGAACTGCAGACGCTTGTTTACACAGAACAACACAAAGCGCTGGAGTAACTCAGCGGGTCAGGTTGCATCTCTGGAGAACATGGATAGGTGACATCTCAGTTCGGGACTGAAGAAGTGTCCTAACCTGAAACATCACTTGTGCATGTTCTACAGGGATGCTGCCTGACCTGCTGAGTTACTGCAGCAATTTGTGCCAGTTTGACCATTTAATATGTGCCTTTATTTTGACTCGATACATTGACCACATAAACCAAGGGCTGCCAGTCACCAATGTTTATCATGGAACATAGAACAGTAGAACACAGAAACAGGCCCTTCTGCCGATAATGTCTATGCTGAATGCCAAGATAAACCAATCTCCTCTGCCTTCAAGTGATCCATGTTCTTCAATTGCCTGCTTATCTATGTGCCTTTCTAAAAGCATTTTGAATGCCACCAATGTTTCTGCCTCCACCACAAACCCTGGCAGCTCATTCCAGCCACTCACCACCCTCTATGTCAAAAAACCTGCCACCGCTCATCTCCTTTAAACTTTTCCCTTCCCATCTTAAAGCTATGCCCTCTCGTCTTTGATATTACCACCCTGGGTAAAAACGTTCTGACTGTCTACCTTATCTATGCCCCTCATCATTTTATATCCTGGAGTTTTCAGGAATTAATAATTAGTTTCCCGAACAGTGCAACCCAACAGAAGACGTACAGGTTTGTAGGTTAATTGGCTTGGTATAATTGTAAATCGTCCCGAGTGTGTGTAGGATAGTGTTAGTGTGCGGGCATTGCTGGTCGCCGCGGATTTGATGGGCCAAAGGGCCTGTTTCCGTGCTGTGTCTCTAAACTAAACTAATCTAAACTAAAACATCACAGGCACATAAAAACTGGAAGGAGCTGCTCCTGTAGTTAGGAATATGTTCAATGAGAAGTGACAACTGCAAAGTTACTTCATTCCTTCCATGTTCAAGCTGATTTTGTAAAGGGCCTGTCCCACGAGCATGCGACCTGCATGCGGCAAGCGCGACCTAAAGGTCCGGTCCCACCAACATGCGCCTGCATGCGGCAAGCGCGACCAAACCAGAAGCGGGGGCCAGGCGGAGGTCGAGTGAGTGACATGAAGTTTGAGCGAAGTCCGCGGGAAGTTCGCGCGTGACGTACGGCGTTGAGGCGGCTGCGGGCCGACAGACCGTTGCCGCGCGGAATTTTTAAACACGGTCAGTTTTTGGAGCCCCGCACGATGTCGGGACCAGCTCCGCACAACTCCATACGGCTCCGGCGATCGAAGTGGGACCGGCCCCGCGAGTTGCATGCTCGTGGGACCGGCCCTTATTTCTCAAGTCACACTCTCCATGTCGGGATATTTTTGTTCGCTAGCTATTTTAAAATGTTTACAGATAGCTTATGAATATATTCCAGTGCTTTCAGCTGATTCTAAGTTCTGGTGGTTTATGTTAATTCTAAGTAGTTCAGTTGTCACTTTTCTCGCTGTTTGGGACCAGTTGGGTTTAGAGTTACAGCGAACCTTGTGCCCAGCCCAATCCTACACACGAGGGACAATATACACATTTTTTTTTTAAGCCAAAGCCAATTAACCTACAAGCCTGCACGAGTGTGGAAGATAACTGGAGAACCCGGAGAAGACTCACGCAGGTCACGGGGAGAATGTACAAACTCCGCGCAGCCCTGTGAACAGCATAGGTTGTCTCTGGGACCCCTCTTCACCTGCATGAGAGATGACAGTTGGGAGCTGCTAACTAACTCTCTGTCCAAGCTTTGCACATCATTGGCTGTTCTTATTCATTGCTGTTAATGGTCCAGAAAAGGTAAAATTGTAAATTGTCCTTAGTGTGTGTAGGATAGTGTGTAAGATAGTGTTAGTATGCGAGGACTGCTGGTCAGCATGGACTCGTTGGGCCGAAGGGCCTGTTTCCACGCTGTATAAACTAAACTAAACCAATATACAGCTATATTACTCCACTTTCTGCTGCTCATGTGTCTGTCAACTGTTCTTAAATGTAAATGTTGCTAGATTGTTTGTAAATCTTGAAACGTTATAATTGGCTCATTAGTTCACTTATGTGTAAAAACTGACAATTTTTTTTGACTGGGATGTGCTTTCTAGTATTTGTGCGATATTTTTTTTTGTGCGTTTAGTACATTTCTCTTCAATGGACTTAAATCCTATAATCACTTACAATTGACATTAATTAATGTTCAGATCCATATTTGTTTAGTTTAGTTTAGAGAGGAAACATGGCCTTCAGCCCACCGAGACCGCGCCAACCAGCGATCTCCGTACATTAACGCCATCTAACACACGCACACAGGACAATTTACACTTTTACCGACTGATTAACCTACGAACCTGTATGTCTTTGGAATGTGGGAAGAAACCGGAGCACTCAGAGAAAACCCACGCAGGTCACGGGGAGAACGCACAAACTCCGTACAGACAGCACCCGTAGTCAGGGTCGAACCTGGATCTGTGGCGCTGTAAGGCAGCAACTCTACCTCTGTGCCACCGTGCCACCTGTATTGTTGCTCATCTCTTTTTAATCTTAAACATATTTTCATTCATTAATTTCCTAAATTATTTTGCATCTCCATTGTTGTCGTCCAGCATCTGTGATGATGTACACTGGAAGCTTTCTGCAGCTGAGGTGGTCCCAAAGGACAATCTTAACAAATGCACATCCCCCCCATTTAAATGGACAACTTTGATGAGCTTTCATCTGATTGTACTTTCCATTTATCAGGCAGTGCATGAAATGTGGCACAACATCCTCTGGCACCTACCATATGTTTTTTTTTTGATGCCTATTTTTCTAATGATGCCTATTAGTTAGTTGGTAGACAAAAATGCTGGAGAAACTCAGCGGGTGAGGCTGCATCTATGGAGCGAAGGAAATAGGCGAAGTTTCGGGTCGAAACCCTTCTTCAGACTGATGTGGGCGGTGGGGGAAGCGGGAAGAATGATGGAAGAGGTGGAGACAGTGGGCTGTGGGAGAGTTGGGAAGGGGAGGAGAATGAGGGAGAAAGCAGGGACTACCTGAAATTGGAGAAATCAATGTTCATACCGCTGGGGTGTAAACTACCCAAGCCAAATATGAGGTGCTGCTCCTCCAATTTACGGTGAGCCTCACTCTGGCCATGGAGGAGGCCCAGGACAGAAAGGTGGGATTCGGAATGTGAGGGGGAGTTGAAGTGCTGAGCCACCGGGAGATCAGGTTGGTATTATTTAGTTCGTTATTATCCAATATTATTCATTGGTGGCTAAGTGGGGCAACCTGCAGAGAGCGTTTTTATTGCTTTATTCCTTCCAATAATCCGGTTTCATACGCGCTGCTAAGGGTAGTGGTGGAGGCAGGTATAATAGGAGCTTTTTTTGAGATTTTTAGATAGGCATTTGGATTTGCAGGAATGGAGGGATATGGATCATGCGCAGACAGAAGAGATTTGTTTAACTTGGCATTATATCCAGCAAGGACTCTGTGGGCTGAAGGGCCTGTTCCTGTGCTGCACTGCTCTATGTTCTATGCTCCATGTCTGTCTGGAGTTTTTAAGTTCTCTTTTAAGCATTTTGCCTGCAATCCATCTGAAGAAGGGTTCTGTGGAGGTAGAGGAGGTAGCTGAAGCAGGGACTACTTCAACGTTTAAGAAACAGTTAGACAGGTACATGGATAGTTGTGTTCAAGAAGGAACTGCAGATGCTGGAAAATCGAAGGTACACAAAAATGCTGGAGAAACTCAGCGGGTGCAGCAGCATCTATGGAGCGAAGGAAATAGGCAACGTTTCGGGCCGAAACCCTTCTTCAGAAAACAGGTACATGGATAGGACAGGTTTAGAGGGATATGGACCGCACACAGGCATGTGGGGCTAGTGTAGCTGGGACATGTTGGCCGGCGTGGATAAGTTCACAAGTTATAGGAGTAGAATTAGACCATTCGGCCCATCGAGTCTGCTCCGCCATTCATTCATGGCTGATCTCTGCCTCCTAATCCCATTTGCCTGCCTTCTCCCCAAAACCCTTGGCACCCGTTCTAATCAAGAATTTGCCCATCTCTGCCTGAAAAATATCCACTGTGTATGTGTATGTGACAAATAAACTTGACTTGACTTGACTGACTTGGCCTCCACAGCCCTCTGTGGCGATGAGTTCCACAGATTCACCACCCTCTGACTAAAGCATGTGGAGGGTTTTGTCAGAACCCTTCTTCAGACTGATGGAGATGGGGGAAGAAAGAGTGTAAGCAATTTTGTCAAAGTATGTGTGGGAGGACGGAAGGTCGAACAAAGACAATGACTGTAATAGTCTGAGATGATGGACAGCCATAGAATGGGCAGTTAAACTCCTTTGTTGCTGCTACTGTTGTGAAGTCTGGGTGACATTGAAACGTCTAGTCCGCTGCACCGTGCTGAAGATGCCAGGATATGTAAAGGAGCAATGCAAAGATTTGGAACAGGCGTAAGCCATTGAATCTCTTGGGCTGACTTCACCATCAGTAAGATTGAGTTGTAGCTCAACACCTTTTCAGGGAGTCATCATCAGAGAGTGATAAAGCATGGAAACAGGCTCTTCAGCCCAACCTGCCCACACCGACAATCTACGCTAGTCCCACCTACCTGTGTTTTCCCCCTTATCCCTCATAACCTGTCCTATACAGGTACCTGTCTAATTGTTTCTTTAAACGTTGCGATAGTATCTGCCTCCTGATAGTTCCCGACTTGCTGCTCCGTTTTCCTTAATATCTTTAGCAAAAGGTTAAACATCTCAAAGCATCAATTTTACAAAGAATTGTCGCACAGTCTACACAGGGCGACACGGGGGCGCAGCGGTAGAGTTTGTGCCTTAGAGCACCAGAGACCAGGGTTTGATCCTGACTTTGGGTGCTGTCTGTACGGAGTTTGTATGTTCTCCCCGTGACCGCGTGGGTTTTCTCTGGTTTCCTCCCATACTCCAAAGACATACAGGGTTGTAGGTTAGTTGCCTTTGGTAATAAATGTAAATAGTCCCTAAAAGTGCTCAGCCATGATCGTAGTGCTGGCTCGAAGGGCTGAATGGCCTACTCCTGCACCTATTGTCTATTGTCTATTGTGTGTGCAGGATAGTGATAGTGTGCATGATGAACACTGGTCGGCAGGTCAAAGGGCATGTTTCCATGTTATATCTCAACTGAACTAATCTCTCAGTTTGGCGAGAAAAGGTACTGTAATCTTTGGTGTTTAAATAAAAATATTTAACCTTTGTTTATACCTTGGCTGATAAAGGGCCTGTCCCACTGTACGAGGTAATTCAAGAGTTCTCTCGAGTTTCCCCTGATTCGAACTCGGAGAATTACGGTATTGGCCGTTCGTAGGCACTCAGGGCTCTCATTGACATTTTTCACAGTGCTGAAAAAACTTCACGAGTTACCGCGTTTCCCGAGTACCTGCCGTTAGCATTATGAGCCGCTACGAGACATCCACGAGCTCCGACGTAGCCGCTACGTACATTCTACGTACTTACCATGAATTTGATTTTTTTTAAACTCGGGAGAGCTCTTGACTTATCTCGTACACAAACTCATCTCCCTGCTACCTTCAGGTAGAAGGTACAGGAGCCTGAAGACTGCAACAACCAGGTTCAGGAATAGCTACTTCCCCACAGCCATCAGGCTATTAAACCTGGCTCGGACAAAACTCTGATTATTAATAACCCATTATCTGTTATTTGAACTTGATCAGTTTATTTATTAATGTGTGTATTTATTTATATTATGGTATATGGACACGCTGATCTGTGTTGTAGTAAATGCCTACTATGTTCTGTGTGCTGAAGCAAAGCAAGAATTTAATTGTCCTATACAGGGACACATGACAATAAACTCACTTGAACTTGAACTTGGAGTGGGACAGGCCCTTAACACTGATAAATATGTATCTGCTCAATTCTATGTATAGGTTATGACTTAGATCACATCTACTTAAAAGTAAGCAAATCTGGTCTTCTCTATGAGAGGTTGCACAAACTTGGATTGTTCTCTCTGGGGCTTCGGAGGCTGAGAGGAGACCTGAAGGATGTATATAAATTAATTGTAGCCTTGGATAGGGGAGACATGTCTGCATGGTCGCGAGTAGTCGCCCAAAGAGTCCATAGAAAATAGGTGCAGGAGTAGGCCATTCGGCCCTTCGAGCCTGCACCGCCATTCAATATGATCATGGCTGACCATCCAACTCAGTATCCTGTACCTGCCTTCTCTCCATACCCTCTGATCCCCTTAGCCACAAGGGCCACATCTAACTCCCTCTTAAATATAGCCAATGAACTGGCCTCAACTACCCTCTGTGGCAGAGAGTTCCAGAGATTCACCACTCTCTGTGTGAAAAAAGTTCTTCTCATCTCGGTTTTTAAAGGATTTCCCCCTTGTCCTTAAGCTGTGACCCCTTGTCCTGGACTTCCCCAACATCGGGAACAATCTTCCTGCATCTAGCCTGTCCAACCCCTTAACCCGTACTAATCAAAAATCTATCTCTGCGTTAAAAATATCAATTGACTTGGCCTCCACAGCCATGTGTGGCAATGAATTCCACAGATTCACCACCGTCTCACCAAATAAATTTCTCCTTAGCTTCCTTAAGGAACGTCCTTTAATTCTGAGGCTGTAACCTCTAGTCCAAGACTCCCCCACGAGTGGAAACATCCTCTCCACACCCACTCTATCCAAGCAACTCTCAGTAACACTCACCTTCTGCCTGCGTGGAAAACATGCAAGAGTTCCTTGGACCATTGGGAGATAAAATTATATTATATGGTTACGATTAACTTTAAGTTAAGAATAAATGGGAGAAATTACAATTGGTTACAGTTTGGTAATGATTTGTGCAGTAGCTGCCATGGTATCTTATTCTGGTCCTAGACTCTCCCACTAGTGGAAACGTCCTCTCCACATCCACTCTACCCACGCCTTTCACTATTCGACCATTAGGCTGTTAATGAAGACTTTAGCACAAACCACAACTTTCTTTCT
>NC_073381.1:7337792-7428524 GCF_028641065.1 Leucoraja erinaceus | reverse complement strand
GAAGTTTAGGAGTAACATGAGGGGGAACTTCTTTACTCAGAGAGTGGTAGCTGTGTGGAATGAGCTTCCAGTGGAAGTGATGGAGGCTGGTTCAATTTTATCATTTAAAAATAAATTGGATAGGTATATGGATGGGAAGGGAATGGAGGGTTATGGTCTGAGTGCAGGTAGATGGGACTAGGGGAAAATAAGTGTTCGGCACGGACTTGACTGGCCGAGATGGCCTGTTTCCGTGCTGTAATTGTTATATGGTTATATGGTTATAACAGTAACCAATTAGGGTAGCATGGTGGCGCAGTGGTAGAGTTGCTGCCTTACAGCGCTTACAGTGCCAGAGACCCGAGTTTGATCCCGACTACGGGTGCTGTCTGTACGGAATTTGTACGTGCTCCCCGTGAACTGCCTGGGATTTTCCCGAGTTCTTCGGCTTTCTGCCACACTCCAAAGATGCACAGGCTTGTAGGTTAATAGGCTTGGTATCAAAGTAAATTGTCCCTAGTGTGTGTAGGTTAGTGTAAATGTGCGGATTTGATGGGCCATAGGGGCCTGTTACCGCGCTGTATCTCTGAACTAAACTAAATTAACAAAGCAAAAGCTTAAGATGGAAACGCTTATTCAGAGCAAAGCTGCATAATTGAAAAATAAGCAGTTTTGTCATTCTGAAATCCTTTGGAAATATATTATTCAGAAAAGCAGCGAGATCTTATTTATCCAATGAAGAACCACACTGTTTACATTTCCCCTGCATGTTAGCAAGACCAATTCCATTTTGTATTAGTGAGTATATTAGTCACCCTGTAGAAGTCAGCTCTGGGTATAATTAAGCATAAGACAGACGCAAGCAGCTGGAGTAACTCAGCGGGCTCTGGTAGTATTTCTGGAGGAAAGGAATAGGTGACGTTTCGGGTTGAGACCCTACATCAGACACGAAACGTCCCACATTCCTTCTCTCCAGAGATGCTGCCTGACCCGCTGAGTTACTCCAGCGTTTTGTGTCTATCTTCGGTTTAAACCAGCATCTGCAGTTCCTTCCCACACATAATTAAGCACATAATTTGGCAGCTAGCATCGGTTTTCTGCAGGTGCATTTTCTTTCATTATGATCATGAGGGCTCAGTTTATGCCAATAATGAGAAGCATCTCCAATCTTGATCATTTGCCAACTCCCATTCAGGTTGAACAGGAAGCAATAAAGATTTGGAGCAAACATGAGGTGGCACGGTGGCGCAGCGGTAGAGTTGCTGCCTTACAGCGGCAGAGCCCCGGGTTTGATCCTGACTACGGGTGCTGTCTGTAGGGAGTTTGTACGTTCTCCCCGTGGATTTTCTCTGGGAGCTCCGGTTTCCTCCAGCACCCCAAAGACGTACGTACAGGTTTGCAGGTTAATTAGCTTCAATGAAAATTGTAAATTGCCCTTATTGTGTAGGATGGTGCTTGTGTACGGGGATCGCTAGTCAGTGCGGACTTGGTGGGCTAAAGGGCCTGTTGCCGTGTAGTATTTCTAAACTAAACTAAATTAAATATTTTAAGCATTGAACACACATTAAAACAAAACATTTTCTAATTCTCTGTTATACTGCTGGATTGGTCATTAATAGAGTTTATCCACTTAGCCTTGATGTTTTCACCAGGCCCAGAGAGCTTAAGGGCTTGTCCCACTTAGGCGTCATTTGCGCGTAATTGACGTAACATAATTTACGCGTCACGATGTACGATGCACACATCATGCCACGCATGTGATGTGCGCAAGGTGCGCATTTACGTGCGCATGGTGCGTGGTGACGTCGGCAGTGACGCACGGTCGCGCACGGCCCCCCAGGATTTTGGGATGTACAAAATCTTTGCACGCCATCTGCGTGACATGCAAATGACGCAAATGTGGGACAGGCCCTTTTGTCTCTGAATAAAATGACACACCTTTGGAAACGAGATGAGGAGGAATCTCTATGGTCAGAGGTTGGTGAAACTGTGGAATTCATTGCCACAAACGGCTGTGGAGGCCAAGGCATCAGGTACATTTAAGACAAGGATGGTTTAGGTTCTTGATTAGTAAAGGAGTCAAAGGTTACAGGGAGAAGGCAGAAGAATGGAATTGAGAGGGAAAGATAGATCAGCCATGATTGAATGGCAGAGTAGACTTGATGGGCTGAATGGCCTAATTCTGCTCCTATGACATGATTTATCCTTGCATGAGAGAAGACAATGAAGATGTGTCTCAACCAGAAATGCCACCCATTCCTTTTCTCCAGACATTCTGCCTGTCCCGCTGAGCATTTTGTGTCTATCTTCAGTTTAAACCAGCATCTGCAGTTCCTTCTCACACACTGATATTTGCACTGGATTTAAAGAGCCACAAAGTGCTGGAGTACCTCAGAGGGTCTAGGTGCACCCCTGGAGATCATGGATCGGTGATGTCTTGAGTTGGGGCCCCTCTTTGGACTGAAGAAGCTGGCCATCATTCTGAACACAATGGCAACTATTAAACTATTGCCCTCTCTGCACGTGATCCATTTTCATCCATTCCCCGAATATTCACGTGCCTATCTAAAAGCCTCTAAAAAAACCACGACCTGCCTTCACTGTCAGCAGCAGGCACCCACTGTGCAAACAGACCTGCCCCACAAATCTCATTTCAACTTTGTGTGTAGGAAGGAACTGCAGATGCTGGTTTAAACCGAAGATAGACCCAAAAAGCTGAAGTACTGTAACTCAGCGGGACAGGCAGCATCTTTGGGAAGAAGGAATAGGTGACGTTTCGGGCCAAGACTCTTTTTTTCTCGACTTGAACATCTCCCATCGAGAGCTACTGCCTGCCCCGTTGAGTTACTCCAACTTTTTATGTCTATCGTCGTTTAAACTTTACCCCTCTCACTTAAAGCTATGCCCTCAACCCATTCACATTGGATAACACTCAGCTGTTGGCAAATATACCAACTGAAAAAAAGGGCCTGTGTCAGTTCGGCGATTTTTTTAGGCAACTGCCGGCAAATGTCATAGTCGTAGCAGGTCACCGAAAAACCGGTGACTGGACCCCCCTACGACAATGTCTACAACAATGTCCACAACAATCTATGACAACCTACCATCAAGTCAACGTCAAGCTATGGCAAGCTACCGACAACCAACGACCCATTGGGACGTCCACCTGTGACCGCACCTACGACAACCCACGACTGAACAGGCGACAACCTACGTCCACCCGCAACAAGCTACGACACTGTCGGCAACAACTGAAGACAATTCAGTCGCCGGTACCTGTTGCCGGTTGACGTAGGTTGACTTAAGTAGTCGCCAATGGAATTAACCAAAGTCAGCACCGGCGACAACCTACGTCACCTGGTGACAACCTATGTCAGGAGAAGTCAAGCTACGCTCATTGGCGTCAACCCACTGTCGCGGAAACATTTTGAACATGTTGAAAATCCAGCGGCGACCAGAAAGACGCCACGACTCTTTGGGCGACTGAGGAGAGTACTCATGACCATACAGGTGACCACCCCATCTACCTGTGACACCCCTTTCAAGGAGCCATGCACCCGCACTCCTAGATCCCTCTGCTCTACAACATTCCCCAGGGCGCAACCATTCACTGTGGATTGTTTCCTTTCAAGAGTCAAGAGTGTATTATTTATTGCCATATGTCCCAAAATAGAACAATGAAATTATTTCTTGCAATAGCACAACCGATATCTAAGTACAGTAGACAGACACAAAATGCTGGATAACTCAATGGGACAGGCAGCATCTCTGGATAGAAGGAATGGGTGATGATTCAGGTTGAGGCCCTTCTTTAGGGAGAGGGAGATATGGAAGGGTAAGGTGTGAAAATGAGAGATGAAAGTGGACAAAGTTCAAGGAAAATGTTAAATAGATCATAGAACCGGTAGGCGGCGCGACTCTGGTCAGCAGCGGCCTCTGCAGCCTGTCCGCGTTTTTATTATTTTTTGTCTGTGTTTTTATGTAGTTTTTGTTATTTTATGTTGGGGTGTGTGGTGTGGGGGGGGGGTGGGGGGGTGGGTGGGAGTGGGGGGGAAACTTTTGAATCTCTCCCTGCACTGGAGACCCGACCTTTTCTCGTCGGGTCTCAGCTGTCGTTGGGGCCGCAACGAGGAGCGGCCTCCAACAGGAAGAAGCCGGGGACTCAGGTGCCGACTCACCTCACCGTCGCGGAGCTGGCCGAGACCGGAGCGGGTGGAGCGGTGGAGGAGCGTTGCCGCTGCCGCTGCTGCTGCTGCTGCTGAGTCGGAGGCTGCTGCTGCGGGTCTGCGGACGGCTCGGACGACCCCGCGCGGCTCCCTGGAGGGAGACCGCTTTTTGGGGCTCCTGCAACGGCGACTTCTCCTGCCCGAGTTGCGGGGTCGAAGAGCTCCTGGAGCGGGGCTTAGCACCACTGCCCCTCGCGGCTTGGAATGCGGGACTCTGCGAGCGCACGCCGGGGGCTCCAACACCAAGACCCGGTGTGCGACCTCGCACCACCCCGGTGTGGCTTTAATGGCCGGGGGACAATCGCCATGGCCAGCCGGGGGATTTGACTTTGACTCTGACATCGGGGGGGGGGGGAGAGTGCAGTGGAGAGATAAGTTTATTTGGCCTTCCATCACAGCTATGTGATGGATGTTTATGTAAAATGTAATTATGTTGTGTCTGGGGTCTATTTGTGTGTAATGTATGGCTGCAGAAACGGCATTTCATTTGGACCTCCAGGGGTCCAAATGACAATTAAATATACTCTTGATACTCTTGATACTCTTGATACTCTTGATTGTTAGCGAGGGGAAGTTGACAACGAGGCATACAAAGATAAAATGTAATCAGGAGGGAGGTCAGCCTGGTCTGAGAACTAGGATGGGGGAGGGATGGAGAGAGAGGAAAAGCAAGGGTTACTTGAAGCTAGAGAAGTCAAAGTTCATACCGCTGGGATGTAAGCTGCCCAAGTGAAATACGAGGTGCTGTTCCTCCAATATGCGCTGGGCCTCACTTTGACAATGGAGGAGGCCCAGGACAGAAAGGTCAGTATGGGAATGGGATGGGGACATGATGTAAGCATAGTACTCCGTAAAACCCATCCCAAACAACAATAAAAAGTTCATTAAATAAAATAAAGCAAATAGACAAATAAATAAATAGTAGCGCAAAGTCAAAAAACATTTATAGTTCGGAGCCTATTTGGAGGTTGCAGTGTTTAATAGCCTGATGGTTGTAGAGAAGAACCTGGAAGTTAGTTTTCAGGCTTTTTTTGCCTGGATTTGATTCTGAGGGGGAAAAAAACCCCAATACAGATTTCATTGACTCGCACAGTTGTTAATTCTCCCATTACACGGAATGAAAATGTTAGTCCCGCATGTCAGTATTCAGATGAATAGTGATGATTCCACTATCTGCTCGGTGTTAGCAATAAGGAAAGCAATTTGTACTTATGAGCATCCAACTGGCTATTAACAAGGACGAACAAAAAGAAACATGACTATGGGAGATGCATACTTACTTCCGCCGTTCCTAAGATTGAAAGGACTGTCAGTATAGCTCCCTGCGCATTTAAATAAATATACATTGTAGATGCCTAATGGTTACAAGTGGTGGCTGGTTAGAACAATGATACCTCTTATCCGAAGCATAATGGGTCGACGTGCCCTCTCGGTCTCGCACATCAGTTCTTGCCAGAGCGATGGCTTTTGTGATGATAATCGAGTTCAGTGGAGTTGACAAAATGTGCAGGGAAGAACTGCAGATGCTGGTTTAAATCGAAGGTAGACACAAAAATTCTGGAGTAGTAACTCGGCGGGACAGGCAGCATCTCTGGAGAGAAGGAATGGGTGATGTTTCGGGTCGAGATGCCTACCTTCAGTTGACTTGAGTTCAGTTTATTATCACGTGTACCGAGGCACATGATTACATTTGAGCCATTTACAGTGCGTAGATAGATAGAAGGGAATAGATATTTAGAAGCCTGATCATGTCATGCTCATGTAGAAACAGAGATCCTGGTGTCTTTAGTGTCTGCTGGACACAGAGGTGGCTGAAGAAGGGTCCCAACCAGCAAAGTTGCCTATCCATGTTTAGAGATACAGAGCAGATACAGGGGCTGGATTGAAGATTGACTCACATCCAAATCTTTGTGTTCGAGGCTCACACAAACTGGTGAAATTACTCCTTTAACCCACAGAGAGTGGTGGCGCCATCGAGTATGGCTGCCCAGCCTGCAGCTGTTCGTCTTTTCACCCTTTTTTTTAGTATGTTAAAAAGTTTAATTTTGGAGGTCTAATCTTTTTTATGTGGGGTGTGTGGTGGGGGGGGGGGGGGGGGACCTGGAGAAATCCTGGTGCATCTGGAGAAAACCTGCACAGCCATACGGAGAACATACAAACTCCATACAGCGTGGACCACACTGTATTTCTCAGTCCCTACCTGGTTGGAGATTTCTCCGAGCAGTCTTCTCTCCGAGCCGTATCTTCGCCCCTTCCTCGCAGCCGATCGACGGGACTGGAGCGGCGTTTCCTGCCGGGACCGGTCAGAACTTCAGTTTCGGCGGTGGCACAGCGCTGAAGCACCATCGCGGAGCAGGCGATGCCTTACTGAGGGTCGCCGTGTGGTAAGCTTCGGAGTGTTGTGGCTGCCGACTCCAATATCGTGGAGCTGTGGTCGCGGAGCATCCAGCCGCGGCGGCGCTGACTCTGTACACCGCGGAGCGTGGGATCTCTCGCCGAGATCGCCAGTGTCGGAGGTTTGTTGGTCCAGTGCGGCCTGTGGACTTCGGGAGCCGCGGTCTCTGGTAGCAATCGGCCGTTCCAGACACTCCAAGCCGCTGAAGATTGTTCTCCCGGCAGCTCCATCACCCGTTGCGACGACTACGGAGGCCTCAAATAGGCCCCGACTACGGGCTGAACAAGGGGAGTGGACTGGACTTTGTTGCCTGACCTCACAGTGGGAACCATTGTGGGGGGATGTTTTTATGTTTTATGTTAAATTCTTCTTTAATGTGGTGCCTTACTTCTAATGGTGAGCTGCAAATGGCAACTTGAATTTCACTGCACCAGAAATGGTGTATGTGACAATAAATGTCCTATGTCCTGTGTCCTTTGTTGAGAAAGATTTGCTACAGAGAAAATTAAATGTTGTCAGACGTCTCAAAGGGAATCCAAGACCAGAGGACAGAGGTTTAAGGTGACGGGAAAAAGATTTAATGGGAATCTGAGGGGTAACCTTTTCACAAAAAGGGTGGTGGGTGCACGGAACGAGCTGCCAGAGGAAGTTGTTGAGGCTGGGATTATCCCAAAGTTTAAGAAACAATTAGACAGTTGCATGGACAGGACAGGTTTGGAGGTTTGTGGGACTAGTGTGGCTGGGACGTGTGTGAGCAAGTTGGGCTGAAAGGCCTGTTTCCACTCTGTATGCCTATATGACTATCTGTTTAGTTTAGAGATACAGCGTGGCCTGCACCAATCAACATTCACCCGTTCACTAGTTCCATCCTACACAGTAGGAACAATTTATCGAAGCCAACTAAGCTACAAACATGCACGTCTTTGAAATGAGGGAGGAAAATGGAGAAAACCTGCCCAGTCACAGGGAGAAGAACGTGCAAACTCCAGACAGAGAACACCCAGAGTCAGGATTGAACCCGGGGCTCTGGCACTGGGAGGCAGCAACTCTACTGTTGCACCACCGTGTCCCCCCCAAAGTGTCCTTCTCTCTCTATCTGGTCAGCTAGCTGAACCTAAACCTGTTTGACTCTGTTGTTGCGCCACTATGCTGCCCTTTGGTACTGTATGTCGGCCCATCAGTAAACTGTGTCGCCACCAGTCAACCCTGACACAACTGGCTTTTGATTAGGAAAAGTTTTGCTGCCTTCAGGAAACAGATCTGTCATTAAAAGAGAAATGCTGTCGAGATGATAACTGCACCTGGCAGCTATGCTAAATGTTAAAAGCTTTTAAAGGCTCCACATTCGGCAGCAGGGGACTGGTGTCATTTCCTATTTGTAACATGTAGATTACTGAGTGAAGTTCATCAATATTTCAAGCACTGCGGTTGCAAGCATCCGAAACAAAAAGGATTTTATTTAAATAGTTGATTTATTGTGAGAATGTGCTTGGGGACTACTAGTGCTCAGTGCTACTATTTTTGGTCTACGTTTATCACCTAGACATTGCTTCAAACGGTTGGTAAAGTAAAACTGTTGGGTGGCACGGTGGCGCAGCGGTAGAGTTGCTGCCTCACAGCGAAAGAGACCCAGGTTCGATCCCGACTACGGGTTCTGTCTTTGTACATTCTCCCCGTGACCGTGTGGGTTTTCTCCGAGATATCCGGTTTCATCCCACCAGCAAAAGACGTCCAGGTTTGTAGTTTAATTGGTATAAATGTAAAATTATCCCTTGTGTGTGAAGACTAGTGTTAATGAGCGGGGATCGCTGGTTGGCACTGACTCGGTGAGCCGAGGGGTCTGTTTCTCCACTGTATCTCTAAACTAAACTGATAATTATTAACAAATTCCTTTCTGGATGTGTGCTAACATCCTGAGAAGTCTGTCTCTCTATCTCCACTTATGATTTATCAGACCATTTAGATACATTAATGTTTCACTTCACTATCATGGGTTTGCTAAATCTTCAACTGAAAGTGGTCTTTCCAATGATATGTCTGGAGTTAGATTTCTATCATACACGGGGCAACACGGTGGCACAGCGGTAGAGTTGCTGCCTTGCAGCGCCGGAGCCCCGGGTTTGATCCTGACTACGGATGCTGTGACCTGCGAGGGTTTTCTCCGGGATCTCTGGTTTCCTCCCACACTCCAAAGACGTACCGGTTTGTAGGTTCATTGGCTTCTGTAAATGGTAAATTTTAAGGATAAAGGGGAAATCTTTTAGGACTGAGATGAGAAAAATATTTTTTACACAGAGAGTGGTGAATTTCTGGAATTCTCTGCCACAGAAGGTAGTTGAGGCCAGATAATTGGCTACATTTAAGAGGGAGTTAGATGTGGCCCTTGTGGCTAAATGGATCAGGGGGTATGGAGAGAAGGCAGGCACGGGATACTGAGTTGGATGATCAGCCATGATCATATTGAATGGCGGTGCAGGCTCGAAGGGCCGAATGGCCTACTCCTGCACCTATTTTCTATGTTTCTATGTTTCTATGCCCCTAGTGTGTGTAGGATGGTGTGAGTGTATGGGGATTGCTGGTTTGCATGGGCATGAAGGAATTTATTTCGTCAGAGGACGGTGTATCTGTGGAATTTATTGCCACAGCCTGCTGCGGAGGCCGTCAATAGATTTTTCTAAGACACATATTGACAGATTCTTGATTAGTAAGGGTGTTAGAGGTTATGGGGAGAAGGCATGAGAATGAGTCAGAGTATAGAAGAGAGATCGAGCAACTGTCCATATGGTGCCAGCGCAATAACCTGGCCCTCAACACCAGCAAAACCAAGGAACTGATTGTGGACTTTGGAAGGAGTAGGAGGGGGACCCACAGCCCCATTTATATCAACGGGTCGATGGTTGAAAGGGTCAAGAGCTTCAAATTCCTGGGCGTGCACATCTCTGAAGATCTCTCCTGGTCCGAGAACACTAATGCAATTATCAAGAAAGCTCATCAGCGCCTCAGCTTCCTGAGAATATTACGGAGAGTCGGTTTGTCAAGGAGGACTCTCTCTAACTTCTACAGGTGCACAGTAGAGAGCATACTGACCGGTTGCATCGTGGCTTGGTTCGGCAACTTGAGTGCCCTGGAGTGGAAAAGACTACAAAAATTAGTAAACACTGCCCAGTCCATCATCGGCTCTGACCTTCCTTCCATCGAGGGGATTTATCGCAGTCGCTGCCTCAAAAAGACTGGCAGTATCATCAAAGACCCACACCATCCTGGCCACACACCCATCTCCCTGCTACCTTCAGGTAGAAGGTACAGGAGCCTGAAGACTGCAACAACCAGGTTCAGGAATAGCTACTTCCCCACAGACATCAGGCTATTAAACCTGGCTCGGACAAAACTCTGGTTATTATGAACCCATTTTCTGTTATTTGCACTTTATCAATTTATTTATTCATGTGTGCATATATTTATATTACAGTATATGGACACACTTATCTGTTTTGTAGTAAATGCCTACTATGTTCTGTGTGCTTAAGCAAAACAATAATTTAATTGTCCTATACAGGGACACATGACAATAAACTCACTTGAACTTGAACTTGAACTTGAGAATGGGGTTGAGAGGGAAAGAAAGATCAGCCATTAGTTTAATTTAAAGATACAGCATGGAAACAGGCCCTACAGATCACTGAGCCCAAGTCGACCAGTGGCCCCCGCACACTAACAATATCCTACACACACTAGGGACAATTTACAATTATACCAAGCCATGGGACCTACAAACCTGCAAGCCTTTGGAGTGTGGGAGGAAACCGGAGCATTCGGCGAAAATCCACGCAGGTCTCGGGGAGAACGTACAACCTCCGTGTAGACAGCTGTAATAATGCCCCTGTTCCACTTAGGAAACCTGAACGGAAACCTCTGGAGACTTTGCGCCCCACCCAAGGTTTCCGTGCGGTTCCCGGAGGTTGCAGGTGGTTGCCGGAGGTTGCAGGTAGTGGAAGCAGGTAGGGAGACTGTCAAAAATCTCCGGGAACCTCCGGGAACCGCACGGAAACCTTGGGTGGGGCGCAAAGTCTCCAGAGGTTTCTGTTCCAGGTTTCCTAAGTGGGACAGGGGCACAAGGCAGCAACTCCACTGCTGCGCCACCGTGCCGCCTTTTACATTATTCGTCTTCAAGAATTTATATTTTGCTTCTGCTTTTTAATCACTTGAAGCTCAAAGCAAATTGTTCTCCTGGATGCGTCGACATCATATCAATATCAAGATGATGGATCAGAAAAGGGTTTGAAGCACAGAAGATGTTTCTTACAGTAAGGGATGAATGATCAGCAGAAGTGTTTGACAAGTGTACTTCTGGATTTAGAATGAAGGATGAACAAAGGACTGGGACTCCCAGAGGAGCAACAAAGACATTAAAACTATGAAAACAGATTAATAGATCTTAAAACTGTCACCATGCCACCAGGCTATGTTCCAGATGACTGAGAGTTGCCAGTGCAATAGGAAATAGCAAAACATCATTTCACAATTTCGTAGTTTTCGTTAATTCATAGAAGTTTGATCTTCTTGGTTAGGCGGCATTATTGCCCATTTCCTAATTGACATAAAATCCATAATGGAATCGCAGACACTTGGAAATGAAGGTGCTGGTATCCTGAGCAAAACACAGTGGAGCCGGTTAGCTCAGTTGGTTAGAGCGTGTTGCTGATAACGCCAAGGTCGTGGGTTCGATCCCCTTACGGAAAATGGCAGCAAGGTTGCGCAGTTGCAAAGTTTCCTACCACATCCCAAATTCAGGCAGGTTTGTACGTTAATTGGCTTGTGTAAATTGCACTGGTGTGTACGAGGAGATAAAGTGTATGTGTTGTTGATAGTTGGCGTGGACTTAGTGGGCCAAAGGGCCTATTTCCACGCTGTATCTCTAAACTAAAAGTTATCCAAGGCCTGGTTCTAGAGTGTCTAAACCGGCTCAGTATTGTGAGCAATTTTGGGCACCATATCTGAGGAAGGATGTGCTGCTCTGGAGATGTTCCAGAGGAGGTTCACAAGATTGATCCCAGGAATGAGTGGGTTAACATATGATGAGTGTTTGACAGCATTGGGCCTGTACTCGCTAGAGTTTAGAAAGTTGATCGGGGACCTCATTGAAACGTACCGAATAGTGAAAGGCTTGGTTAGAGTGGATGCGGAGAGGATGTTTCCACCAGTGGGAGAGTCTCGGATTAGAGGGCATAGCCTCAGAATTAAAGGATGCTCCTTTTGGGAAGATGAGAAGGAATATATCTCGTCAGAGAGTGGTGAATTTGTGCAATTCGTTGCCACAGAAGGCTGTGGAGGCCAAATCAATGACCCATTCTCATGCCTTCTCCCCATGACCCCTGACACCTGTACTAATCAAAACATGTTGAGGCAGAGATAGATAGATTTTTGATCAGTTCGAGTGTCATGGATTATGGGGAGAAGGCAGGAGAATGGGGTTAGCAGGGAGAGATGGATCAGCCATGATTGAATTGTGGAGTAGACGTGATGGGCCGAATGGCCTAATTCTGCTCCTATTCCTTATGACCTTATGAATCAGTACTCAGTTTATTGGCACTATCCTGTCACTTCCCCTCAATAACTAGGCAGGTCAAATCAAATCATCCTTTTATGTTCGAATTTCAAGGGAATACAAACTCTATTTTGTGTTATTATTTTACATTTGGAGTCTGGAGAACATACCGTTGACCTATAAAAGATGTAGCTGTGACAGGAGAAACAACAGCTAAAAATATTTGAAGGCAAGTTTATTAGCAGAGGCACAAGTAACGTAAGATACAGGTACAATGAGAAACAGCTCATCTTGGAACAGCATCATAGGCACCTAGGCTCAGAGAACTCTCAAAACATACAGCACAACTCCAGATTCAGGGACAGTTTCTTCCCAGCTGTTATCAGGCAAATGAATCATCCCACCAAAACTAGAGAGCGTTCTTGAGCTAATATCCATCTCATTGAAGACCCTTGGAGTACCATTAGTTGAACTTTACAATGCACTAAACATTATTCCCTTTTATCAAGCCTCTGTCAAGACACTGTGGATGTCTCGATTGTAATCGTATGTATTTCTGCTGGCTGGTTAGCAAAGGCTTTTCACTGTATCTCAGTAAAACGTGTCACTAAACTAAACTAAACTAAACTAAACTAAACTAAACTAAGCAATAAATCATCCATTAGTGCAAAACACATTTAGTTTGAGCTTAGTTTATTGTCACGTGTACCGGACTAGAGTGAAAAGCTTTTGTTGTGTGCTAGCCAGTCAGTGGAATGATGAAACTCAGTGGAAAGACAATATACGATTACATGATCAAAGTAATAACGTTAATAATGTTACAGTGAATGACGTTTAGTGCAAGATAAAGTCCGATCAAATATAGTCCAATGAGGTAGATAGTAGTTCAGGACTGTTATCTGGTTGTGGTAGGATGGTTCAGTTGCCTGATAACAGCTGGGAAGAAACTGTCCATGAATCTGGAGGTGTGCGTTTTCACACTTCTATACCTTTTGCCCAATGGGAGAGGGGAGAGCTGGGAGTGGCCAGGGTGCGACTCGTCCTTGATTATGCTGCTGGCCTTGCCGAGGCAGCGTGAGGTATAAATGGAGTTAACGGAAGGGAGGTCGGTTTGTGTGATGGTCTGGGCTGTGTCCACAATTCTCTGCAATTTCTTGTGGTCATGGATGGAGCTATTTCCGAACCATGTGGTGATGCATCCTGATAGCATGTTTTCTATGGCACATCTTTAAGTTGTTTAGTTTATAGATATACGGTGCAGAAACAGGCCCTACGGCCCACCGGGTCCGTACACTAACACTACCCTACACACACTAGGGACAATTTTCATTTATAACAAGCCAATTGACCTGCAAACCTGTACGTCTTTGGTGTGTGGGAGGAAACTGAAGATCTCAGAGAAAACCCACGCAGTCACAAGGAGAACGAACAAACTCTGTACAGACAAGCACATGAAGTCAGGATTGAACTCAGGTCTCCGCCACTGTTAGGCAGCAACTCTACCACTGCGCCACCATGTTAGGTATTAGGAAACAAGACGATGATAGTGTAAGAGGTGGTCCATCATGTTCCATCGCTGCAGAAGGATTACAAATGTGCAAGTCGGGTCAAGAACCTGATGATTGTCGCAGAGATAGACACAAAATGCTGGAGTAACTCAACGGGGCAGGCAGCATCTCTGGAGAGAAGGAATGGGTGACGTTTTGGGTCGAGACCCTTCTACAGAAGGGTTAAGTAGCTATTCCTGTACCGTCTGGTTTGGAAGATCAGGCTTCTGTACTTCGTGCCCAATGGTTGCAGCAAAAGTGTGTGTGTGTTAAGACTTTGGGAGGCTGCAAGGTGGCTTGGATAGGCTGGGTGAGTGGGCAAATGCATGGCAGATGCAGTATAATGTGAATAAATAGTAAGATTAAACGAGAACTTACCAGTTTGAAGTTTGATCTTTATTTTATGAGGAGTTACGATGAGGGATTACATGAAGACCCCGCCAGCACGCGTGCGCGACATTCTTCAAAGCAGCGGTGTGAAATCACAGAAAATACTAATTGAAGTAAACATAGTAAAGACAAGGAGAACTAAGATACCAGTTGACCTTTATAATTGAGGGCGGAGCGGTGGGCACGTAATCCCTCATCGTAACTCCTCATAAAATAAAGATCAAACTTCAAACTGGTAAGTTCTCGTTTAATCTTACTATTTTACTTCGGAGTCACGTGAGTGACTACGTGAAGATTTTAAAGCTCTGTGATTTCAAGCCATGGAACAGTCCATGCTTCACTCACTGCCAAAGTCATTCAAGGGAGGAAGTATGTTATTGTATTCAGACATGCATCAAATTCAGGCAAATTCAAACTTGATTCTGCAATACCGCAGGTTTGGTTATTGGCTTATTATAAAGAATTGGAAGGTCTTTCTCTAGACCATCCTGCTGTAGGCAGGATATGGTCCATAGGCACTTCCTTGTCTCTAGCTGCCGGTGTTGCTGTTGCCCTTGTGGATAGAAACTTAAGATGTCAGTATCCACCCCAGCAGCTCCCAAGCCTGTCTGAGCCATCTGGCAGATACCCGGCCAGTAGGCTGTTTATGGCTGCCCACAGTGCTCATTTACTTCCTCTTAAGTTTTAGTAGTTTTAAGGTATAATAGAAGGTGTGTCATTACACATGGTCGGGTGTCAGTTGGGTATATCTGGAATTCCAAATTTTGTCCTGATGATCATGGTCTATCTTGTTTAACAAGCTCTAATATGCGAAGCTATCTTTTCTGGAGATGCCATCATTTATCCCAGTCTTAGTTTATGTAGAAACTGGACCCCTAGAGCTGAGACCAGTACTATCAGCATACTGTTTTAAATGTAAGTCCCCCCCCCCCCACTCCCCACCCCCAGGGACAGGGACATTGCTGGTGCCCATAGCAATGTTAGTACAACACTGACGTCCCAGATCTGTGAGTACTTCCCTCTAGGCGGGTTGGCGTTAAAAATAATCCTCATAAGTTTGAGAACTAGAGGGTGAGAACCCATGGAGAGTTGGTGTGGCGCCTGCCACCAGCAAGCTGACAGGGCACTCCTGCATAATTATAGTACAGGTGCACAACCTTTTATCCGACAGCCTTGGGACCAGACACTTTTCGTAATTTGGAATTTGTCGGTCTTCGGAATGGAAATTTTTTAGCGTAGATTTTAATGGCTGGCTCAGTGGTAGAGTGCCCGGCTCATATCCGCAAGGTCGCGAGTTTGCGCCTTGATCCCGGCAGTTCCTCGGTCGCGAGTTTGAGTCTTCAGTGTAGTTTTTTTCTTGCAGAATAAATGTCTGTATGAAATGCAGTGTGTTGAATGAGTTCCTGAATTTGTAAATGTGACTGCAGCATTGAATCACCTCCCGCACTCATGTCACCCTAGCGGGGCTACATGCCCTAAGGCGGCCTAAGGCGACATTTTCACACTCTTATATCCGTGTGCAGCAGAGGCGCCAAACGTGAGCTTTGGTGTGCAGACGACATCCTGGAAAAAATGTCTGGTTTCTTCCAGGTAGGCGATATACCCTCCCGCGCAATATACCCTCCACTTCACTTTTATGAAGGGGATTTAGTTCCCCTTTCTTCCAGGACCGACCCGAGGTTCGGCTGTCACCTCTGCGGGCCACCCTCGGTGAACGCTCACTCAACTTTGTCTTGGGATTCCTACTCTCCCGGTCAATGTACCCTCACCTTGTCTTTTATGAATGGGGATTTAGTTCCCCTTTCGTCGAGGACCGACCGGAGGTTCCGCTGTCACCTCTGCGGGCCGCCCTCGGTGAACGTCCTGTCTCTCTGTCCCTGGAATAGCAGGGGGCGATCAAACAGCACAATACCCCCCCCCCCCCCACCCCACCCCCCCCAACTCCAGAGGAATCCGCTCCCCGATGGGCCGCTACGGCGACAAGTGGCAGTTCGCCCACAGCCCGAGCTGCGCGACCTCAAGAACAAGACGCACCTTGCGCGCCATCAGTTTCTGCCCCTCTGGAGTTGGAGCGGGGCTGGGCTGTAGTTGCTGATCTGGGATCTCCGTGCTTGCAGTGGGCCTGGGGGTCGGTGTCCCGATGAGGGGGCACAGCTTGGGCTGTGGGCGAACTGCCACTTGTCGCCGTAGCGGCCCATCGGGGAGCGGCTCCTGGTGGTCCTGATGTCTCCCGCTAGTTTTGCAGTTTTCCTCTGGAGTTGGAACGGGGCTGGGCTGCTGCTGGCTGTGGGTCTCTGGGATCTCCGTGCTTGCAGTGGGCCTGGGGGTCGGATTCCCGTTGGTCCTGACGTCTCCGGTGACTGGCATTGCCGACGTGAAGACAGTGCAAAGCCCCTGCGCCGGTGCAATGGGCGGGGAGCTGGAGAGGGGAGGGAAGGGGTCACACACATGGCCGGGGAGCAGAGGGGTGTAGGTGGGGTGAAACTGAAGGGAGCGACAATCTGCAGCTCCCTGCCCGCTGAGTTAAAAAAGTTCCCACGCAAGACTCACGATACACTGTGTATCGTGTCTACCGTGGGAACTTTTTTAACTCAGCGGGCAGACAGCAGCATATTGTCAATTATTAACCCTCCCGCGCAATATACCCTCACCTTCTCTTTTATGGATGGGGATTTAGTTCCCCTTTCTTCGAGGACCGACCGGAGGTTCCGCTGTCACCTCTGCGGGCCGCCCTCCGTGAACGTTTTCAAGGACCTTTTTTCAAGGACTGAAAAAATGTCGCTATTCGGAGGTTTTCGTTATTTGGATCTTTGGATAAAAGGTTGTGCACCTGTACTGCAGCTCAGTCCTTCATTTACATGAAGGCTGGATAGGAATTCCCAGGACGTCAGTGGTTGTAGCTGTATTATACGCTACACCAGTCCTTGTTGGTTCTTGATAGGCTGCCGTGATCATGCTCAGGGTCCTGTCCACCAGCCCGGATCTAGCATGGTGGACTATGGTTCAGAGACTATGTCCGAGACCACAGGGATCCATGGCTGTGTAGGTCAATCAGGTACTTTCAAGACACTTGATGTTGAGTCCATATGTGTTTTTGCTTAGGATCCGACTGATGAGGCAGGAGGGAAAAACATTGTAAACTATTATTCCGCATTAAGTGAATAACGTCCATTGCTGCTGGCCAAGTGTGGTTCACAAGCGGCATACGTTGGTAACTGGTGATTGGGTCTAGATGCAAATGGATAGATATCTGGTGTCCCTCTTTTGGTAATATCAGCAACTTTTTTGAGGTCCAACAGCCGTTCGATGCTGTCATTGAATTTTCATGACCTGGTTTGTGGCTGAGTATTGAGCTTACCTGGTAGGTAAGTTTGCTGATAGCCAAATATGTATGTAAACACACCATAGCCAAATATATTGGCCAGATTGACACATGGTATCGATCTTTTCCCCCATAAGATTAATATATGCCACCACTGTGATATTATCAATTCGTAGGCAGACATGCAGATGGTGCATTGTTAGCAGTAGGCTTTTAGCCCATAAAACACACCCAACACCAGTGTTTTTAGTAATTAATTATTTTGTAGGTTTATCCAAGTCTGCTTTACTCTTTGGCAATGTTACAGACATATGGATAACGTTAATTGTAAATCCCAGAAAGTCCAGTTGTGGATGCCGTCAACTCAGATTTATCTGGATGGAGATGACCCCAGAGTTTCACCCTATGTTTGGTAGCTAAAACTGCTGATTTAGCTAGATCCAAGGTTTTTTCCCCACATACATCAAGATATGCCATAACAATATGTTTTTGTTTCTAATATTGCCAAGGCCCGTTTTAATATCTTGGTGAAAAGTCTTGGGGTTGAAGTTAGACCATTAGGCAATGCTATGCCCTGCCATAGTTGCCCCATCCAGTTTAATTTTAGGTATCGACAATGATCCCTCCATGTCTCCCATAACAAGTGTAATATTCCCCCTGTTAGTAGAGGTCATACACCTTTGAGTTCTGGAAGGAACCAGATCCACCTACTTACCTGGTTGCCGGTGGTACGTCCCTTTCTTCAATTTCTGCCTCTTCTGCAGAAGAGGCGTCGGAGTGCGGGGTTGGCACGTTTTCCATGAGGGTCACTCTGGGCCTTGGCCTGAAAGGACCTTCGTGGTGCGTGGCCCTCATGCTTTCACCAGCGCCCTGGTGTTGATACCTGCTGGTGGATGCATAGGAGTGCTGTCGTTGCTGATGATGCTGTTATGAGCCCGACGGCCTTAATCTCTTCGTCGAGCTTTTCTCTGTACCATCATCTGGGCGAGCAACCAATGATATGCCCGCTGTCAGAAGTTTTGAAATCTTCTGTAATTTGACCTCCTGGGTTTTTGTTCCAGTCCCACTGTACCCCCAGATCGCATTGTTTGCTGCAGGCATTTTTAACAAAGTAAAGTTCACAGGAGGCCTATACTTCTGCATAATTTTGTTGCCTGTTCCTGCAGAAGATGGAAGTACAGGTAGTTGATGCTGGCTGCCAGCCTGGTCTGTAATGGTACTTTTTGTTGATCCATAATTTTGGTGATCACTCCCAGTAGCTCCTTAGGATTCTGCACCCCCTGCACACTGCCGTTTTCTTCAGCCACGTCCCCTTCTTCCGGACCAGCCCAGCCCTGGTCCACAATGCATTCCTCTATCGAGGGAGATGCATTGTTTTACAGCCCTCGATAAGGTGCTGTTGTGGGAGTGCGAAGACTCCCATAGTGAGCTTGCTCCATCTCCCGGAGCAAGTCACGGGCGGACCTCTGCTGCACTCGGGCAGCGCGCCCCTTCGGCCGGACTCAGATGAGTATGATCGGCCGGGCTGAATCCTGCTGGGCTTTGCCTCCAGCCTGCTGCGCTGCTTTGAGTTGTACGACTCATGGCGCTGGATTCAGCTTGGAGTCGGTAAGTGGACCTTAGTAACCACGCCAACGGTCACTTTCACTGCCCTTAGGCAGTGCGTCCTTCTGGCCGGACTCCACAAGTCTATCGGCCGTACCGACTCCTGCCTGCCTGCAGCCCGCTGTGTTGTTTCCAGGTATACAGCTCGTGGTGCTGGGCGCAGTCTGCGCCGGTCGTACCCGGCTGTCGGCTGCCGGGACCTTCCTAGTTCCTCACAGCCTGCGGTCCTGGAACCGCTGTTTGCCCATGGGTGTCGGCTGCCTGGACCTACCTGGTTCCCCACACATGGGACCTACCTGGTTGCACTGCGTGAGACGCTATGTCGCGCACGCGTGCTGGCGGGGTCTTCACGTAATCACTACGTGATTCCGAAGTAAAATGTGAGGTTATACACTTTGGTGGCAAAAACAGGAAAGTAGACAATTATCTGAATGGTGGCCGATTAGGAAATTGGGAGATGCAACGAGACCTGGGTGTCATGGTACACCAGTCATTAAAAGTAGGCATGCAGGTGCAGCAGGCAGTGAAGAAAGCGAATGGTATGTTAGCATTCATAGCAAAAGGATTTGAGTATAGGAGCAGGGAGGTTCTACTGCAGTTGTACAGGGGCTTGGTGAGACCACACCTGAAGTATTGTGTACAGTTATGGTCTACTAATCTGAGGAAAGACATTCTTGCCATAGAGGGAGTACAGAGAAGGTTCACCAGACTGATTCCTGGGATGTCAGGACTTTCATATGAAGAAAGATTGGATAGTCTAGGCTTGTACTCGCTAGAATTTAGGAGATTGAGGGGGAATCTTATAGAAACGTACAAAATTCTTAAGGGGTTGGACAGGCTAGATGCAGGAAGATTGTTCCCGATGTTGGGGAAGTCCAGGACAATGGGTCACAGTTTAAGGATAAAGGGGAAATCCTTTAGGACCGAGATGAGAAAAACATTTTTCACACAGAGCATGGTGAATCTCTGGAACTCTCTGCTACAGAAGGCAGTTGAGGCCAGTTCATTGGCTATATTTAAGAGGGAGTTAGTTGTGGCCCTTGTGGCTAAAGGGATCAGGGGGTATGGAGAGAAGGCAGGTACAGGATACAGAGTTGGATGATCAGCCATGATCATATTTAATGGCGGTGCAGGCTCAAAGGGCCGAATGGCCTAATTTCTATGTTTCTATGACTTTGATCCGTTGAGCAGTTAAATATGAAGGAGATTGAAGCACATAACTTCATGAAGAACTTTAAAACATCTGAATGATTTGGTTCGATGATGTGAATTATGTAACCATGTACTGTAGCTATCTCATGCCTTATGCTTCCAATGCCCTGCTCCATGACTAGCCAACCACAGCCTTGAACGTCTTTGGATGCTTCAGCAATAAATAAGGCAATAAAACACTTCAGTAACAGCTGAACGGAGCTGTTTTTATTCTCCTTTCTGGAACCTTATTGATCTTATCCATGTTGTCATGTTCCAATAACCTGCACATCTAAAGATTGAAAGGACATTATCTTCGTACCAGGAGACAACACAAAGTGTTTAGTTTAGTTCAGTTTAGTTTAGTTTAGTTTAGAGATACAGCGCGGAACAGGCCCTTCGGCCCACCGGGCCCGCGCCGACCAGCATTCCCCGCACATTAACACCCACTAGGGACAATTTACATTTACCAAGCCAATTAACCTACAAGCCTGTATGGCTTTGGAGTGTGGGAGGAAACCGGGTCACCCGGAGAAAACCCACTCAGGTCACGGGGAGAACGTACAGACTTCGTACATACAGCACCCCGTAGCCGGGATCGAACCTGGGTCTCCAGCGCTGCATTCGCTGTAAGGCAGCAACTCTACCGCTGCGCCACCGTGACTGCCCTGGAGTGCTGGAGCAACATTTTTACCAGACTCTATTATGAATGAATGGATGATACTTTATTGTCACATGTGACAAGTCACAGTGATATTCTTTATTGTGTATACCCAAGGTATGCAATTAAAGGATGGCGGGACTGTCATATACTGAGAGAATGGAGCAGCTGGGCTTGTACACTCTGGAGTTTAGAAGGATGAGAGGGTATCTCATTGAAACATATAAGATTGTTAAGGGCTTGGACACACTAGAGGCAGGAAACATGTTCTCGATGTTCGGGGAGTCCAGAACCAGGGGCCACAGTTTAAGAATAAGGAATAAGCCATTTAGAACGGAGACGAGAAAACACTTTTTCTCACAGAGAGTGGTGAGTCTGTGGAATTATCTGCCTCATAGGGCGGTGGAGGCAGGTTCTCTGGATGCTTTCAAGAGAGAGCTAGATAGGGCTCTTAAAAATAGCGGAGTCGGGAGAAATGGGGAGAAGGCAGGAACGGGGTACTGATTGGGGATGATCAGTCATAATCACATTGAATGGCGGTGCTGGCTCGAAGGGCCGAATGGCCTACTCCTACACCTATAGTCTATTGTCTATTGTATATTGTTCCTTAGGGAAGAAGATGAGGAGGAATTTCTTAAGTCATTGGGTGGTGAATGAGTGGTATTGATTGTCACAGAAGGCTGTGGGGGCCAAGTCAGTGGATATTTTTTAAGGGAGAGATAGATAGATTCCTGATTGGCACGGGTGTCAGGGGTTATGGCGTTATGAGTGAAGGCAGGAGAATGGGATTAACACAATTTTAACGCAAACCATTTTTAGCACATTCCATTTTGGGCCCCCTTAGTTATCGGTGATTCCCCCTAAGCCGAGTCCCCCTTTGTTCTCCCTCTCGGCGCCCCCCCCCCCCCCCCCCCCCCCCCCCACGCTGGGAATATTGTGCCCATATCTACATACAGGCACAATGATGCCATGAATACCCAATCCCTACGAGATTCCACATTAACATTTTGGGGACAATTAGGTCAAAGAGAATAATTCGAGAACTTCACAAATATCACCAAATGGGTTATCAGAAAGGTAAATACCAAAGATACTAGAGGAGCTAGAATCTTTGGAAAATACTGTGCACATGCAGCGATTGTTCGACCATGGCATTTTTCAAGCTGCCTAAACTTGTTGTCTCATTCATTTTTTAAAGCTTAATATATTTCCTGGATGACATGCATTTAATAATGCAGCATAACAGCTTTTTGATATATTACCTGAGTTATTTGTCATTAGCTTTGGAGTTGTGTATCAGGTCTCTCTAATTCATTGGGATAAAAGGCAGACCTGCCTCAAATTCATTGGTAAGAATCATGGAGTCATAGATTCATACAATGTAGAAACAGGCCCTTCGGCCCAACTTGCTCACAATGGCCAACATCTCATCTACACCAGTGCCACCTGCCTGGGTTTGGCCCGTATCCCTCTAAACCATGAACCTGTACAAATGTGTTTTAAATGTTGTGACAGTACTTGCCCCAACTATCTCCTCTGGCAGTTCGTTCCATACACCCAACACCCTCTGCGTGAAATCATAATCAGTTTTGATATTTCCAGCCATGGTAAAGTCAATGATCACCACCATTAGACTGAGCATGTTCATAAGTGACAGGAGCAGAATTAGGCCATTCGGCCCATCAAGTCTACTCTGCCATTCAATCGTGGCTGATAGAAAACATAGAAACATAGAAATTAGGTGCAGGAGTAGGCCATTCGGCCTTTCGAGCCTGCACCGCCATTCAATATGATCATGGCTGATCATCCAACTCAGTATCCCGTACCTGCCTTCTCTCCATACCCTCTGATCCCCTTGGCCACAAGGGTCACATCTAACTCCCTCTTAAATATAGCCAATGAACTGGCCTCAACTACCCTCTGTGGCAGAGAGTTCCAGAGATTCACCACTCTCTGTGTGAAAAAAGTTCTCCTCATCTCGGTTCTAAAGGATTTCCCCCTTATCCTTAAGCTGTGACCCCTTGTCCTGGACTTCCCCAACATCGGGAACAATCTTCCTGCATCTAGCCTGTCCAACCCCTTAAGAATTTTGTAAGTTTCTATAAGATCCCCTCTCAATCTCCTAAATTCTAGAGAGTATAAACCAAGTCTATCCAGTCTTTCTTCATAAGACAGTCCTGACATCCCAGGAATCAGTCTGGTGAACCTTCTCTGCACTCCCTCTATGGCAATAATGTCCTTCCTCAGATTTGGAGACAAAATCTGTACGCAATACTCCAGGTGTGGTCTCACCAAGACCCTGTACAACTGCAGTAGAACTCAGTAGAATTCCTGTATGCCGCAGTAGAATTCCTGTATACCGCTGTCTACCGCAGTAGAATTAAATCGTGGCTGATCTATCTCTCTCTCTGAACTCCATTCTCCTGCCTTCTCCCCATAGCCCCTGACACCCGTGATAATCAAGAATCTTTAGATATCTGCCTTAAGAAATATTTATTGACTTGACCTCCACAGCATTCTGTGGCAAATAATTCCACCGACTCACCACCCTCTGATGAAATACATTCCTCCTCATCTCCTTCCTAAAAGTACGTCCTTTAATTCTGAGGTAGACAAAAAATGCTGGAGAAATTCAGCGGGTGAGGCTGCATCTATGGGGCGAAGGAATGGGTGACGTTTCAGTTCGAGACCCTTCTTCAGACTGTTGTGGGGGTTGGGGGGCGAGAAGAAGAAAGGAAGAGGCGGAGACAGTGGACTGTGGGAGAGCTGGGAAGGGATGGGGAAAGAGGGAGAAAGCAAGGACTACCTGAAATTGGAGACCTTTCTGTCCTGGGCCTCCTCCATGGCCAGAGTGAGTCCCACCGTAAATTGGAAGAGCAGCCCCTCATATTTTGCTTGGGTAGTTTACACCCCAGTGGTATGAACATTGACTTCTCCAATTTCAGGTAGTCCTTGCTTTTTCCCTCTTTCTCTCCCCTTCCCAGTTCTCCCACAGCCCACTGTCTCCACCTCTTCCTTTCTTCTTCCTGCTCCACCCCACACCCCCACATCAGTCTGAAGAAGGGTCTCGACCCAAAACGTCACCTATTCCTTCGCTCCATGGATGCTGCCTCACCCGCTGAGTTTCTCCAGCATTTTTGTCTACCTTCGATTTTTCCAGCATTCCTTCTTAAACATGCTTTAATTCTGAGGCTATGACCTCCAGACATTCCCAGACTTTCTGTTTTTTATTTATCTTTCTTGTCCATTCATAAAATAATCTAACCTTTTGTTTTAAAACTGGTACTTTATAAAAAAATGTCCTTGGAATTATGTTATAACCCACATCTCACTGTATCATTATGGCTGGTCGGGTGAATTGAGAGGCTCATCCTTTAAACGATTGGTTTATTTCTGCTGTTCCCCATGCATTTATTAGGACACTTTGGGCTGTAGAAATGCAATTTAGCGCATCTAGTGTGAAGGTGGCTCATATGATTCACTGCATCTCTGATTTAGTCGATGTTCAAGTCAATGGCATGAAGATTGCAAGCTGTATCAATGGACCACACTTCCCTGTAAACCAGATTTTCCAATGCATAAGAGAAGTCTCTCAGAACGACTTTGATGTATTCATTTAGTGTAGAGTGATAGAATCACAGTCGTACAGCGTAAAAACAGGCCCTTTTCCCCAACGCCCACTCCGGCCAATATGTCCCATCTACACTAATCCCACCTGACTGTATTTGGCCCATATCTCTCTAAACCTGTCCAATTCATGTACCTGTTTAAATGTTTCATAAATGTTACATTGGTACCTGCCTCAACTACTTCCTACAGCAGCTCGTTCCATACACCCACCACCCTTTGTGAGAAAAGGTTACCCCTCAGTTTCCTATTAAATCTTTACCACCCTCACCTTAAACCTGTGTCCTCTAGTTCTTGGTACCCCTGCTCTGGGCAAGAGGCTTTGTGTCGTCTGCCCCATCTATTCTTCACGTGATTTTGTACACCTTTATAAGATCAAATTGCACCTCAATAACTCCAGATTCACAGTAAAGTACCAGTTAATCAACAGTAGTCAGAATGAGTAGGAAGGAACTGCAGTTGCTGGTTTAAACTGAAGAAAGACACAAAGAGCTGGAGTAACTCAGTGGGTCCAACAGTATCTCTGGAGAAAAGAAATAGGTGACGTTTCAGGTTGAGACCCTTCTTCAGTCTTAAGAAGGGTCTTCTTCCCCACAGCCATCAGACTATTAAACACAACTTCAAACAAACTCTGAACTATAACAGCCTATTGCACTTTATCTGTTTATTTATGTGTGTATATATGTATATATTCTATGGTATATGGACACACTGAACTGATCTGTATTTATGCCTACAATATTCTGTTGTGCTGCAGCAAGCAAGAATTTCATTGTCCTATCTGGGACACATGACAATAAACTCTCTTGACTTGGTTTGACTTGACATCACCTATTCCATTTCTCCAGAGATGCTGCCGGACCCGTTGAATCACTCCAACTTCTTGTCTATTATCAGTAGTCAGAACGACTTTGCTTAAGAAAGTCATGAATGTTTAAATTGCATTTTTAAGTAAATAACATGGACTGCTGATGAGGGTAAATTATCTTGATGTGTTATACATGGATTTTAGCAGGGTCTATCATGATGTGGCCATTTGATGAAGCAAGTAAAACCCCACGAGATCCAAAGGAAAGTTCCAAATAGAGTTAAGAACTGCCTCAGTGGCAGAGAGTCAAAGCTAATAGTCCATTGGAATCTTAAGATAATGTAGGGCAGAAAGCAATGGGTTCTATAAGGCTCAGTAGCAGCCTCTTCGCTACCAGTCCATTGGCTCCTTCCACCGCCAATTTTGAGTGCAGTAAGTCAATTCACCAGCAACCAGATCCTATGGAATCTAACCTCGAGGTGGCATGGTGGTGCAGCGGTAGAGTTGCTGCCTCCAGAGACCCAGGTTCGATCCTGACTACGGGAACTGTCTTTGCGGAGTTTGTACGTTCTCCCTGTGGCCAGTGTGGGTTTTCTCCGGTTTCCTTCTGCATTCCTCCGACACAAGATGTGCTTCTTTGCTTCAGTAAAATTGTTAATTGTCCCTAGTGTGTGCAGGATTGTGTGTGTGGTCGGCACGGACTCGTGGCCCGAGTGGCCCGTTTCTGCCCTGTATCTCTAAACTAAGCTAAACGTTCAAAACCAGACTATCTATGGGACCTTGTCAATGGCCTTGCTAAAGTCCATATGGATATCGACCGCTGCTCTACCTTCATCAGGTCTCTTGATGGCCTCTTCAAAAAACTCTATCAAATTTGTGTCATGATCCCCCTACAAAACAGGCCCTTCAGCCCACAACATCCATGCCGAACATGATGTCACGTTCAACTAATCTCGTCTGCCTGCACATGAATCATATCTGGTCCAGAACCAGGGGCCACAGAATAAGGAATAAGCCATTTAGAACTAAGATGAGGAAACACTTTTTCTCACAGGGAGTGGTGAGTCTGTGGAATTCTCTGCCTCAGAGGGAGGTGGAGGCAGGTTCTCTGGATGCTTTCAAGAGAGAGCTAGATAGGGCTCTTAAAAATAGCGGAGTCAGGGGATATGGGGAGAAGGCAGGAATGGGGTACTGATTGGGGATGATCAGCCATGAACACATTGAATGGCGGTGCTGGCTCGAAGGGCCGAATGGCCTACTTCTGCACCTATTGTCTATTGTCTCTCCATTCCTTACATATCCATTTGCCTTTCTAAAAGTATCTTAAATACCACTATCGTATCTGCCTCCACCACCACCCGCACCAACGCATTCCTGGCACCCACCACTCTCTCGGTAAAAAGAAATGTCCCTGTTCGTCTCCTTTATACTTTAATATGCAGTTCCGGTTATGGATATTGCAGTGTTCTCCGGGAGAAGATTGCAAGTTATAATAGTCAGAGGGTGGTGAATCTGTGGAATTCATTGCCACAGAAGAATGTGGAGGCTAAGTCAATGGATATCTTGAAGGCAGAAATTGCGTGACTTGCGTGGGTTTTCTCCGGGAAGCTCTGGTTTCCTCCCACACTGCAAAGACGTACAGGTTTGTAGGTTAATAGGCTTGGTATAATTGTAAATTGTCCCCAGTGTGTGTAGGATAGAGTTAGTGTGCGGGAATCGCAGGTTCAACGTGTACTTGTAGGAGGAACGGCCTGTTTCCGGGCTGAATCTCTAAACTGATTTAAAAACTAAACTAAAGAAATGTGTTTCCTTCCCAAGATACCGGTGTTTCGTTTCGAATAGTCTTAGTACTGAGAGTGCTGCAGTCTGTGATCTCCTTGGGGTGTAGATGTGTTTACGAGTTCAATTGATTGGAATGAAAACAATTCTCATACGCTGTTGAAATTTATATTCTGAAGGATCCATTGAAATTGATGTGTTGTTGTTCCTTTATTCTCCAAGGTTAGTTACTTCCTCTCTGCAACGGATAATGCAGCAGTTAAATTTACATGTGAAGCAACCTACAAAATCTCAGATTGAAAAAACATAATACATTTTAGAAAGTGGGCTGCAAGACATACGATACAATACGATACGATACGATACGATACGATACGATAGATCTTTATTTATCCCAGGAGGGAATTTGATCTGCCAACACTGTCATAAAAAAACACAAAATACATGAAACATGAAATTAAACTGACGAATGGGAAAGCTTGGGGGATGTGCAAAGATTGGGGAAGGGAGGGAGGGAGGGAGAGGGGAGTCAGTCTCAGTCTACTCCACGACAGAAGAGGGAGAAATGTACAAAGTTTGTACATTCTCCTCGAGACCTGCGTAGGTTTTCTCCGGGATCTCCGGTTTCCCCCCACACTCAATAGACAATAGACAATAGACAATAGGTGCAGGAGTAGGCCATTTAGCCCTTTGAGCCAGCACCGCCAGTTTACCTCCAGTTTAAATTCCATTTGGAATATTTTGGAGGACCAAGAAACCAAGAACCAAGATCCGCCATTCACTGTGATCATGGCTGATCATCCCCAATCAGTACCCCGTTCCTGCCTTCTTCCCATATCCCCCGACTCTGCTATTGTTAAGAGCCCTATCTAGCTCTCTCTTGAAAGGATCCAGAGAACCTGCCTCCACCACCCTCTGAGGCAGAGAATTCCACAGACTCACCACTCTCTGTGAGAAAAAGTGTTTCCTCGTCTCCGTTCTAAATGGCTTACTCATTAATCTAAAACTGTGGCCCCTGGTTCTGGACTTCGCCAACATCGGGAACATGTTTCCTGCCTCTAGCGTGTTCAAGCCCTTAACAATCTTATATGTTTCAAAGACATACAGGCTTGTAGGTAAATTGGCTTGGTGTATGTATAAATTGTCCCTAGTGTGTGTGTAGGATAGTGTTAGTGTGCGGGGATCGCTAGTCGGTGCGGACTCGGTGGGCCAGAAGGGGTGTTTCCACTCTCTATATCTAAACTAAAAACTGTTAACACTTTCTCTGGAGCATGAAAAAAGATGGCTGTTACACTCAACGTTCTCAAGACTAAGATGCGCTGCCATCTTGTCCTTGCTGTACCACTCTGCCCCGCGGCAACAGCTGCATCCGCTGGACTGGAGGGCGGCATCTTCTGCGGCTTCGACCACCCCGGGCCGCGGAGTTTGAACCGGCCTGTTTGCGGAGCTCGGTTGAGCCACGGGACTGAATTGCCATCGCCCAGTGGGGTGGCAACATCGGAGGCCTGGATCGCCTCAGCGCAGAGGGAGAATAAGGAGGGAAGATACAGTGACTTTAAGACTTTTGCCTCCATCACAGTGAGGAGGTGCCTGGTGAACTCACTGTGGTGGATGTTGATTTGTGTTTATTGTGTGTTTTGTTATTTATTATTATATGTATGACTGCAGGCAACGAAATTTCGTTCAGACCAAAAGGTCTGAATGACAAATAAAGGAATCTAATCTAATCTAATCTAATCTAAAGTAAGGGTTCAGACGCAAGATGTTGGAGAATTTGGACCATGTGAAAGATTTTGGGATGTGATGAGAAAATTAATTACCACCTTCAATGCACTGGCACAACCATTGCTCCACTGGATTATGATCTAACAGCAATGGGGATGAAACTGTCCTTAGGTCTGGATCTCTGGGCCTTCATGCTCTTGTATCTTCTACACAGTGAATGGTAGGATCCTGGGAAGTGCTATAAAGCAATGGGATCTAGGAGTGCAGGCACAGATTTCCTTGTAAGTGGCATCGCAAGATGATAGGTTGGTAATGAAGGATCTGGGTACATTAGCCTTTGTCATTCTGGGTACTGAGTCTAGAAGTTGAGACAGAAAAGCACACGAAACGCTGGAGCAACTCAGCGGGGTCAGGCAGCATCTCTGGAAAACATGAATTGATGACATTTCAGGTCGAGATCCTTCTTCAGTCTGAAAGGACATTCGAGAAACTCAGCAGGTCAGGTAGCATCTCTGGAGAACATGCCTGGAGAACTGAAGAAGGGCCTCCACCCGAAACGTCACCAATAGACTTTAGAGATACAGCGTGGAAACAGGCCTTTCGACCCACTGAGTCTGTGCCGACCACCTTATGCACTAGCACTATCCTACACACTAGGGACAATTTAGAATTTAATGAAGTCAATTAACCTGCAAACCTGTACCTCTTTGGAGTGCGGGAGGAAACAGGAGCACTCGGAGAAAACCCACACGGTCTGAATGAGGTCACGGGAAGAATGTACAAACTCAGTACAGACAGCACCCGTGGTCAGGATCGAACCCGGGTCTCCAGCGCTGTAAGACGGGAACTCTACCGCTGCGCCACTGTGCCGCCAGAAGGGCCACATCTAACTCCCTCTTAAATATAGCCAATGAACTGGCCTCAACTACCCTCTGTGGCAGAGAGTTCCAGAGATTCACCACTCTCTGTGTGAAAATAGTTCTTCTCATCTCGGTTTTAAAGGATTTCCCCCTTATCCTTAAGCTGTGACCCCTTGTCCTGGACTTCCCCAACATCGGGAACAATCTTCCTGCATCTAGCCTATCCAACCCCTTAAGAATTTTGTAAGTTTCTATAAGATCCCCTCTCAATCTCCTAAATTCTAGAGAGTATAAACCAAGTCTATCCAGTCTTTCTTCATAAGACAGTCCTGACATCCCAGGAATCAGTCTGGTGAACCTTCTCTGCACTCCCTCTATGGCAATAATGTCCTTCCTCAGATTTGGAGACTAAAACTGTACGCAATACTCCAGGTGTGGTCTCACCAAGACCCTGTACAACTGCAATCGACAATAGCTCAGGAGTAGACCATTCGGCACTTAGGGCCAGCACTGCCATTCATTGTGAACATTGCTGATCATCCACAATCAGTACCCCTCCATTTCTGCCTTCTCCCCATATCCCTTGACTCCGCTATCTTTAAGAGCCCTATCTATCTCTCTTGAAAGCATCCAGAAAACTGGCCTCCACAGATTCACAACTTTCTGGGTGAAAAAGTTTTTCCTCATCTCCGTTCTGAACAGCCTATCCCTTATTCTTTAAAATAATTCTTATATAGAGTATATATACAGGTGCACAACCTTTTATCCGAAAGCCTTGGGACCAGACACTTTTCGTAATTCAGAATTTTTCGGCTTTCGGAATGGAAGATTTTTAGCGTAGATTTTAACGGCTGGCTCAGTGGTAGAGTGCTCGGCTCATATCCGTAAGGTCGCGAGTTTGCGCCTCGATCCCGGCAGTTACTCGATCGCGAGTTTGAGTCTTCAATGTAGTTTTTTCTTGCAGAATAGGAGAGAATAGGGAGGGTTAGGCTGGGATCCTTCTCTGCGAGATGATCTTAGTGCGGGAGACAAGTGTAGGAGAGGTGTACTGACTGTGTGGGCAGAACTTTGGAAGGGATTGCCCACCATTCTCAAAAGCCGCTGTGTCTCCTAGTCCCTCCAACTCCACAGGAAGCCGCTCCCTGATGGGCCGCTACGGCGACAAGTGGCAGTTCGCCCACAGCCCGAGCTGCGCCCCCTCATCCGCAACCCGGGTTCCTCTGGAGTTGGAGCGGGGATGGGCTAGAATTGTTGCTGGCTGTGAGTCTCTGGGATCTCCGTGCTTGCAGTGGGTCTGGGGGTCGGTGTCCCGATGAGGGGGCGCAGCTCGGGCTGTGGGCGAACTGCCACTTGTCGCTGTAGCGGCGCATCGGGGAGCGGCTTCTGGTGGTCCTGACGTCTCTCAGCTCCTGTCCAGGGGGGTGGCCGGAGACGTCAGGACCAACAAGAACCCGCTCCCCGATGCGCCGCTACAGCGACAAGTGGCAGTTCGCCCACAGCCTGAGCTGCGCCCCCTCATCCGCAACCCGGGTTCCTCTGGAGTTGGAGCGGGGCTGGGCTAGAGTTGCTGCTGGCTGTGAGTCTCTGGGATCTCCGTGCTTGCAGTCGGTGTCCCGTTGGTCCTGACGTCTCCGGTCACCCCCCTGGAATGGAGCTGAGACTGGGAACTGTACCGCCCTTGCCCCCTCCCTCTGCAACTGCAAACAACCCCACAGTTCCCAGTCTCAGCTCCTGTACAGGGGGGTGGCCGGAGACGTCACAGCCCGAGCTGCGCCCCCTCATCCGCAACCTCAAGACCAAGACGCACCTTGCACACCATCAGCTTCGGTCCCTACGGGGAGCGTGTTCCTCTGGAATTGGAACGGGGCTGGGCTGCTGCTGGCTGTGGGTCTCTGGGATCTCCGTGCTTGCAGTGGGCCTGGGGGCCGGTGTCCCGTTGGTCCTGACGTCTCCGGTGACTGGCACTAGCTCCGACGTGAAGACAGTGCAAAGCCCCCGCGCCGGTGCAATGCGCGGGGAGCTGGAGAGGGGAGGGAAGGGGTCACACACATGGCCGGGAAGCAGAGGGGTGTAGGTGGGGTGAAACTGAAGGGAGCGACAATTTGCTGCTGCCTGCCCGCTGAGTTAAAAGGTTCCCACGCAAGGCTCACGATACACTGTGTATCGTGAGTCTACCGTGGGAACTTTTTTAACTCAACGGGCAGGCAGCAGCAGATTGTCAATTATTAACCCTCCCGCGCAATATACCCTCACCTTCTCTTTTATGAATGGGGATTTAGTTCCCCTTTCTTCGAGGACCGACCGGAGGTTCCGCTGTCACCTCTGCGGGCTGCCCTCGGTGAACGTTTTCAAGGACCTTTCTTCAAGGACTGAAAAAATGTTGCTATTCGGAGGTTTTCGTTATTTGGATCTTCGGATAAAAGGTTCTGCACCTGTATTCTTATATACAGTACATGGGCAGAACAATAGTCAATGTGGATAATATCAAATACTGTAAATAAAGGAAAATATAGTTGTCATTTGGAACCAAGGAATGGTTTAGTGTAGTTTAGTTTAGTTTATTGTCATGTGCATCAAGGAACAGTTAAATGCTTTTTGTTGCGTGCTATCCAATCAGCAGAAAGACTATACATTATTACAATCGAGCTGTCCGCTGTCTACAAATACATGATAAAGAGAACCACATTTAGTGTGAGATAAAGTCCACTAAAGTCCGATTAATGATAGCCTGAGTGTCACCAACGAGATAGATGGCAGTTCAGGATCACTCTCTGGTTGTGGTAGGATGATTCAGTTGCCTGATAACAGCTGGGAGGAAACTGTCCTTGAAACTGTAGTTGTGCACTTTCACACTTCTGTACATCTTGCCTGACGGGAGAGGGGCGGGGGGTGGAGAAGGAGTTCGAACACACTAGTAAAGATGAATTGAAGTTATCTTGGGGTTATGATAAACCTTCAACTTAACAAATGCATCACTAAGGGGCAGTAATATTCACAACAGACAAAGCGCTGTACAATAAGCCAAATCAGCAGAGTATCTGTCATATGCTGAGAGAATACTCTGCTGAGAGAATATAAATTGTCTCTGCTGTGTGGGATAGTGCGAATGTATCGCTGAACGGCACGTGCTCGGCGGGCCTGTTTCCGCACTGTATCTCTGAAGTCTAGAGTCTAAAGTCTCAAACAGACCCTGTATCTGCAGGTTTTCTCTGGGTGTTCCGGTTTCTGCAGTTGTATAGAGCCCTAGTGAGACCACACCTAGAGTAGTGTGTGCAGTTTTGGTCCCCTAATTTGAGGAAGGACATTCTTGCAATTGAGGGAGTGCAGCGTAGGTTTACAAGGTTAATTCCTGGGATGGCAGGACTGTCATATGCTGAGAGAATAGAGCGGCTGGGCTTGTATATTCTGGAGTTCAGAAGGATGAGAGGGAACCTTATTGAGACATATAAGATTAATAAGGGTTTGGGCACGCTAGAGGGAGGAAGTATGTTCCCGATGTTGGGGGTGTCCAGAACCAGGGGGTGTCCAGAACCAGGGGTTATCCAGAACCAGGGGCCACAGTTTAAGAATAAAGGGTAGGCCATTTAGAACGGAGACGAGGAAACACTTTTTCACACAGAGTGTTGTGAGTTGTGGAATTCTCTGCCTCGGAGGGCGGTGGGGGCCAGCTCTCTGGATACTTTCAAGAGAGAGCTAGATAGTGCTCTTAAAGATAGCGGAGTCAGGGGATATGGGGAGAAGGCAGGAACGGGGTACTGATTGTGCATGATCAGCCATGATCACATTGAATGGCGGTGCTGGCTCAAAGGGCCGAATGGCCTACTCCTGCACCCATTGTCTATTGTCTATTGTTTCCTCCCACACTCTGAAGACGTACAGGTTTCTAGATTAATTGGCTTTGGTAAAATTATAAATTGTCTCTGCTGTGCGGGATAGTGCTAATGTATCGTTGAACGGCACGGGCTCGGCGGGCCTGTTTCCGCACTGTATCTCTGAAGTCTAGAGTCTAAAGTCTCAAACAGGCAGACTTTTGTCCAATGAGCCGAGACAGCAGGGTACACATCAGGGTCAAATTGTATCATTCTTTAGTGAACATTTGTTTTTTAATTTATGGTCCACTTTCGTCATGGATGCACAGGAGTGCAATGGTTCAGCCAAGAATCACATGGTGGGTCTGTAAATCAGGCTAGCCGCAGAAACTTCACTCTTCTCACCTTGTGAAGAAGTAGCCGAGAGATTGTCCAGCGGTGACATGCTAATAAATTTAGGGGAAAGCATGCACGCGGAATAAATTAAGATGCACTTGTGAGGGAAGGACAAAGGGCTGTAGATTCACACTAGAGACACAAGGAACTGCAGATGCTGGTTCGCAAAAAAAAAAGACACAACGTGCTGGAGTAACTCAGCATGACTGGCAGCAACTCTGGGAGATCATGACTGGGAGACATTTCGGGTCGGGACCCTTCTTCAGACTCAACGTGGATGGGTGATCAGTTCATAAGTGATTGGAGCAGAATTAGGCCATTTGGCCCATCAAGTCTACTCCACCATTCAGTCATGGAAGATCTTTCTTTCCCTATCTTAACCTTATTCTCCTGCCTTTCCCCATAATCCCTGACACCCTTACTAATGAAGAAACTGTATCTGTATCTTGATGTACAATCACCATCACTGGTTGTCGCATACGTTAGGAGGGTCACGTCTATCTATCTCTGCCTTAAAAAATATCCATTGACTTGACCTCCACAGCCATCTGTAGCAATGAATTCCTCCAGCACTTTATATAGCCACCATGTGGTGGAGGGGGTGGATGTGGAGTACAATTGGCCTCTCTGTCAGGAATGCTTGCGGTTCATTGCAGCAGAAACAATGGCCAGCTCCTCATGTAAAAACAAAGAACTGCAGATGCTAGTTAATACCTAAGGTTGGCAGTTACCTGCTCCGATTTGTCCTATTTCTCTCACTTTTTGTTTCTGCCCGAATGTTCGTCAGACGGGGAATGAAATCGCTGGAGACAGACGCACACACACAAGGGGAGACGTGGAGAGTGAGGGTGAACTGGTGTAATAGCCAGAAAAAGCAGCCTACCAGAGAACTGGGAGAAATTCAGAGTCCAGCAGAGGAGGATAAAGGGCTTAATTAGGAAAGGGAAAATAGATTATGAAAGAAAACTGGCAGGGAACATAAAAACTGACTGCAAAAGCTTTTATAGATATGTGAAGATAAAAATAATAGTTAAAACAAATGTAGGTCCCATGTAGTCAGAAACAGGTGAATTGATCATGGGGAACAAGGACATGGCAGACCAATTGAATAACTACTTTGGTTCTGTCTTCACTAAGGAAGACTTAAATAATCTGCCGGAAATAGCAGGGGACCGGAGGTCAAATGAGATGGAGGAACTGAGTGAAATCCAGGTTAGCTGGGAAGTGGTGTTAATGGATTAAAGGCCAATAAATCCCCAGGGCCAGATAGGCTGCATCCCAGAGTACTTAAGGAAGTAGCCCCAGAAATAGTGGATGCATTAGTGATAATTTTTCAAAACTCTTTAGATTCTGGAGTAGTTCCTGAGGATTGGAGGGTAGCTAATGTAATCCCACTTTTTAAAAAAGGAGGGAGAGAGAAAACGGGGAATTACAGACCAGTTAGTCTAACGTCGGTAGTGGGGAAACTGCGAGAATCAGTTATTAAAGATGGGATAGCAGGACATTTGGAAAGTGGTGAAATAATTGGACAAAGTCAGCATGGATTTATGAAAGGTAAATCATGTCTGACGAATCATATAGAATTTTTCGAGGATGTAACTAGTAGAGTGGATAAGGGAGAACCAGTGGATGTGTTATATCTGGCCTTTCAAAAGGCTTTCGACAAGGTCCCACATAAGAGATTAGTATACAAACTTAAAGCACACGGTATTGGGGGTTCAGTATTGATGTGGATAGAGAGCTGGCTGGCAGACAGGAAGCAAAGAGTAGGAGTAAACGGGTTCTTTTCACAATGGCAGGCAGTGACTAGTGGGGTACCGCAAGGCTCAGTGCTGGGACCCCAGCTATTTACAATATATATTAATGATTTGGACAAGGGAATTGAAGGCAACATCTCCAAGTTTGCGGATGACACGAAGCTGGGGGGCAGTGTTAGCTGTGAGGACGATGCTAGGAGGCTGCAAGGTGACTTGGATAGGCTGGGTGAGTGGGCAAATGCATGGCAGATGCAGTATAATGTGGATAAATGTGAGGTTATCCACTTTGGTGGCCAAAACAGGAAAGTAGACTATTATCTGAATGATGGCCAATTAGGAAAAAGGGAGATGCAACGAGACCTGGGTGTCATGGTACACCAGTCATTAAAAGTAGGCAGGTTACACAGAAAAGCTGGAGAAACTCAGCGGGTGCAGCAGCATCTATGGAGCGAAGGAAATAGGCAACGTTTCGGGCCGAAACCCTTCTTCAGACTTTTCTGTGTAACCTTCGATTCTCCAGCATCTGCAGTTCCCTCTTTAACATTAAAAGTAGGCATGCAGGTGCAGCAGGCAGTGAAGAAGGCGAATGGTATGTTAGCATTCATAGCAAAAGGATTTGAGTATAGGATCAGGGAGGTTCTACTGCAGTTGTACAGGGTCTTGGTGAGACCACACCTAGAGTATTGCGTACAGTTTTGGTCTCCTAATCTGAGGAAAGACATTCTTGCCATAGTGGGAGTACAGAGAAGGTTCACCAGACTGATTCCTGGGATGTCAGGACTTGCATATGAAGAAAGACTGGATAAACTCGGCTTGTAGAAACATAGAAATTAGGTGCAGGAGTAGGCCATTCGGCCCTTGGAGCCTGCACCGCCATTCAATATGATCATGGCTGATCCAACTCAGTATCCCGTACCTGCCTTCTCTCCATACCCTCTGATCCCCTTAGCCACAAGGGCCACATCTAACTCCCTCTTAAATATAGCCAATGAACTGGCCTCGACTACCCTCTGCGGCAGAGAGTTCCAGAGATTCACCACTCTCTGTGTGAGAAAAGTTCTACTCATCTCGGTTTTAAAGGATTTCCCCCTTATCCTTAAGCTGTGACCCCTTGTCCTGGACTTCCCCAACATCGGGAACAATCTTCCTGCATCTAGCCTGTCCAACCCCTTAAGAAATTTGTAAGTTTCTATAAGATCCCCTCTCAATCTCCTACATTCTAGAGAGTATAAACCAAGTCTATCCAGTCTTTCTTCATAAGACAGTCCTGACATCCCAGGAATCAGTCAGGTGAACCTTCTCTGCACTCCCTCTATGTCCTTCCTCAGATTTGGAGACCAAAACTGTACGCAATACTCCAGGTGTGGTCTCACCAAGACCCTGTACAACTGCAGTAGAACCTCCCTGCTCCTATACTCAAACCCTTTTGCTATGAAAGCTAACATACCATTCGCTTTCTTCACTGCCTGCTGCACCTGCATGCCTACTTTCAATGGCTGGTGTACCATGACACCCAGGTCTCGCTGCATCTCCCCTTTTCCTAGTCGGCCACCATTTAGATAATAGTCTGCTTTCTTGTTTTTGCCACCAAAGTGGATAACCTCACATTTATCCACATTATACTGCATCTACGAAACATTTGCCCACTCACCCAGCCTATCCAAGTCACCTTGCAGTCTCCTAGCATCCTCCTCACAGCTAACACTGCCCCCCAGCTTAGTGTCATCCGCACTTGTACTCACTAGAATTTAGAAGATTGAGGGGGGATCTTATAGAAACTTACAAAATTCTTAAGGGATTGGACAGGCTAGATGCAGGAAGATTGTTCCCGATGTTGGGGAAGTCCAGAACAAGGGGGTCACAGTTTAAGGATAAGGGGGAAATGTTTTAGGACCGAGATGAGAAAAAAACTTTCACACAGAGTGGTGAATCTCTGGAATTCTCTGCCACAGAAGGTAGTTGAGGCCAGTTCATTGGCTATATTTAAGAGGGAGTTAGATGTGGGCCTTGTGGCTAAAGGGATCAGGGGTATGGCGAGAAGGCAGGTACAGGATACTGTTGGATGATCAGCCATGATCATATTGAATGGCGGTGCAGGCTCGAAGGGCCGAATGGCCTACTCCTGCACCTATTTTCTATGTTTCTATGTTTCTATGTCTTTGGTTCCTAATTTGAGGAAGGACATCCTTGTTATTGTGGGAGTGCAACGTAGATTCACCAGGTTAATCCCCGGAATGGCGGGACTGTCATACTAGTAGAATCAAGGGGTATGGGGAGAAGGCAGTGGGTATGGGGAAAGAATGGCCTCCTCCGGCACCTATTTTCTATGTTTCTATGTTTAAGGCCGGCTGCAGGAGAGACAGAGATGGCCGGTTGAGGAGGAGGGAGGAGAAGGATGGTGTCGGGTCGAGCCAGGCGTGCGGCAACAGAGGGGATCGGGAGTCGCTCTGGTAGAATGAACACACGGGAATCCAGGCCTTGAACTTGACAAAATGGTGCCAAAGGTGAAGGCGTTGGCATTATTAAATGCAAAATGAATTTCATGTGTAATGTTTCATTGAGTATGTGACAATAAATATCTGTTCAGAGCAAACTACCAAGATTGGGCAGCACGGTGGCACAGCGGTAGAGTTGCTGCCTTAACATATAATAACCATATATAACCATATAACAATTACAGCACGGAAACAGGCCATCTCGGCCCTACAAGTCCATGCCGAACAAATTTTTTCCCCTTACAGTGCCAGAGACACGGATTCGATCCCAACTACAAACGCTGTCTGTGTGGAGTTTGCACGTTCTCCCTGTGACCTGCGTGGATTTTCTCCAGGATCTTCGGTTTCCTCCCACACTCAAAAGACGTACAGGTTTGTAGGCCAATTGGCTTGGTATAAATGTAAATTGTCCCTAGTGTGTGTAGGATAGTGTTATGATAATAATAATAATAATAATAATAATATATTTTATTGTCATTGCACATAAGTGTAATGGTATGCTTTTTGGTATGCTAGCCTTTATAAATCAGAGCATTGAGTATAGAAGCTGGGATGTAATGTTAAAATTGTACAAGGCATTGGTGAGACCAAATCTGGAGTATGGTGTACAATTTTGGTCGCCCAATTATAGGAAGGATGTCAACAAAATAGAGAGAGTACAGAGGAGATTTACTAGAATGTTGCCTGGGTTTCAACAACTAAGTTACAGAGATAGGTTGAATAAGTTAGGTCTTTATTCTCTGGAGCGCAGAAGGTTAAGGGGGGACTTGATAGAGGTCTTTAAAATGATGAGAGGGATAGACAGAGTTGATGTGGACAAGCTTTTCCCTTTGAGAATAGGGAAGATTCAAACAAGGGGACATGACTTCAGAATTAAGGGACAGAAGTTTAGGGATAATATGAGGGGGAACTTCTTTACTCAGAGAGTGGTAGCGGTGTGGAATGAGCTTCCAGTGGAATTTGTGGAGGCAGGTTCATTGGTATCATTTAAAAATAAATTGGATAGGCATATGGATGAGAAGGGAATGGAGGGTTATGGTATGAGTGCAGGCAGGTGGGACTAAGGGGAAAAAAAGTTGTTCGTCACGGACTTGTAGGGCCGAGATGGCCTGTTTCCGTGCTGTAATTGTTATATGGTTATATGGTTAACGAGATTTGGGTATGCAGCTTCCTTCCGACATCATAACTTAAGTAACTACTAAAATTTAGGTTTAGATACCCTGAGAACATGGTTTGTACAAAGAATATTACAACAGTAAAATAGTCAAAACAGTGCAAACAGACTAAAGTGCAGATGTGTCTGTGTGTCGTGACCATCCGAGGGAGACAGACCGTGGGGGGTGGGGGACACTCAGCAGGGCCGGTTCAGAGCCGCTATAGCTCTGGGAATAAAACTGTTCCTGAGTCTGGAGGTTCGGGCGTAGAAGGCCTTGTAACGTCTGCCGGCAGGAAGTAGTTCGAACAGTCCATTACAAGGGAGTGAGGAGTCTTTGTGAATGCTGACGGCCTTCCTGAGGCACCGTGTGTGGTAGATGCCCTCCAAGGCTGGTAGCTGTGTCCCAATAATCTTCTGCGCTCTGTGGACGACGCGCTGAAGAGCTCTCCTCTCCGCCTCCGTGCAGCTGAGATACCACCCAGAGATGCCATACGATAGTATGCTCTCTGTCGTGCAGCGGTAGAAGGTTAATGGTAACATGGTAATCGTGTTATGTGCGGGGATCACTGGTCGGTGCGGACTTGGTGGGCCGAAGAGCCTGTTTCCGCTCTGTATCTCTAAACTAAAACTAAAAGGAAATAAAATTAAAATGCATTGAAAAAATATTTTTCATTGGACTGGCTATTATTGCAAAGTAGTTGCACAGTGGATTTGCCCAAATTCTAATGACACCATTGCTATTCCAGTAACATCGGTCTCGAGAAACACACGGTTTTAATATTAACTCATTTGTTTGCAAAGCACTGAAAGCTGACTTCATGGAAAGCTGATGCACTTGATTACTAGTTCAATTAACATTCGACCTCAAGCAGAAGTGCTGGTCTGAATACCAAACATGGGAGCTCGGGGCAGTTAATGTAGTTAGTTTGGAAGACTGCCACGCATATACCTGCCAACGAGGACTGATGGCTAATTTATAGACTCTGGGTAACACCTGTCTGAACAGTCCAGGAAGCGGATGAGAAAAGAGGAATATAAAACAAAAATGGAGATGTTCACTTGACTCGCACAGTTATAAGGCACCATCATTCACTTAGAGTTTCATCCTGACATTCTTTACATGTGAAGCAAAATTCTGAGGGCTTTTTAATCCCTTTGATAGATTTCATCAATGGAGGACTGGTGTCGTTTTTCGCGACTGGTTATTGGTGTTCGACACTCCTTCTTTCTGCTATGAGAGGGAGTTTCTTTAGTCAGAGGAATTCTTTGCCACAGAAGGCTGTGAAGGCCAATGGATGTTTCTAAGGCAGAGATAGATACATTCTTGATTAGTACTGGTGTCAGGGATGATGGGGAGGAAGGCAGGAGAATGGAGTTTTGAGAGGGAGAGATAGATCAACCATGATTGAATGGTGGAGTAGACTTGATGGGCGAATTGCCTAATTCTGCCCCGATGACTTATGACCTTATGACCTTATCTTATAGAAACTTACAAAATTCTTAAGGGGTTGGACAGGCTAGATGCAGGAAGATTGTTCCCGATGTTGGGGAAGTCCAGGACAAGGGGTCACAAGGGGATTAGAGGGTATGGAGAGAAGGCAGGTACGGGATACTGAGTAGGATGATCAGCCATGATCATATTGAATGGCGGTGCAGGCTCGAAGGGCCGAATGGCCTACTCCTGCACCTAATTTCTATGTTTCTATGTTTCTATGTTTCTATGAGAGGGTCGGGTGCATATTGACTGGCTGCATCACGGCCTGGTTCGGCAACTTGAACGCCCAGGAGCGAAAATAAGACTGCAAAAAGTTGTGACCACTGCCCAGTCCATCTCGGGTTTTGACCACCCCACCATCAAAGGGGTTTACCAGAGTCACTGCCTCAAAAAGGCAGCCAGCATCATCAGAGACCCACACCACCCGGGCCATGCACTCATTTCACCCCTGCCATTGGGAAGAAGGTACAGGAGACTGAACCAGGTTCAGGAACAGCTTCTTCCCTACAACCATTAGACACTTCAACCTCAATAAGCTGTGAATTACAGAGACTATTATTGTTATTATTGTCTTTTTATTGCTTTATATATGTGTGTGTGTATTATATATACATATACATGTATATGTACGTGCATATACATGTACATATACATATATATATATAATATTCACAAACATATATATATATGTGTGTGTGTGTGTGTGTGTGTGTGTATGGGTGTGTGTGTGTGTGTGTGTGTGTGTGTGTGTGTGTGTGTGTGTGTGTGAGTGTGTGTGTGTGTGTGTGTGTGTGTGAGTAGGTGTGTATCTATACACACACTGAACTGAACTTTGTTTTCTCATTTAATATATTGTTTACAGTGTATTACGTCTACATATTCTGTTGTGCTGCTGCAGGTAAGAATTTCATTGTTCTACCTGGGACATAAAACAATAAAACACTTTTAACTCTTAACTCTTGCCGCATTGATACAGTGACTGGATTTTAAAGGAAAGATTGATGCAATGCGTGTATAACGCAGAGGATCTGAACACAAAGTGATGGAGCAACTCAGCGGGCCAGGCAGCCTCTCTAGAGAGAAGGAATGGGTGACGTTTCGGATCGAGACCCATCATCAGACCTGAATCAGATCTCAGTCTACCCAGAATGTGAACTATTGCTTTTCTCCAGGGAGTGGTGAATCTCTGGAATTCTCTGCCACAGAATGTAGTTGAGGCCATTTCATTGGCTATATTTATGCCCCTGTCCCACTTAGGAAACCTGAACAGAAACCTCTGGAGACTTTGCGCCCCACCCAAGATTTCCGTGCGGTTCCCGGAGGTTGCAAGCGGTAGCCGGAGGTTGCAGGTAGTGGAAGCAGGTAGGGAGACTGACAAAAACCTCCGGGAACATCCGGGAAACCTTGGGTGGAGCGCAAAGTCTCCAGAGGTTTCCGTTCAGGTTTCCTAAGTGGGACAGGGGCATTAGATGTGGCCCGTGTGGCTAAAGGGATCGGGGGTATGGAGAGAAAGCAGGTACAGGATACTGAGTTGGATGATCAGCCACAATCATATTGAATGGCGGTGCAGGCTCGAAGGACCGAATGGTCTATTCCTGCACCTATTTTCTATTTCTATGTTTCTATGCTGCCTGTCCCGCTGAGTCACTCCAGCACTTTGTGACTATCTTCAGTGTAAACCAACATCTGTATTTCCTTCTTACACAGAGGATGTGAAGAAGGGGTGTTTATGGCTTGTATTGTTTATTGGTTTAGTTTAGTGTAGTCAATGTAAATGTCATTGTTGCTTAATCAGAGTGAAAACATGAGGAAGATAAAATGTGGGAGGTATCAGTCAGCTTCCATTAGTTTAGTTTAGATTATTTTAGGACACAGGTTTAAGGTGAGGGGAAAAGTTTTAATGGGAACTTTTTACAATCATACCAAGCCAATTAACCTACAAGCCTGTACGTCTGGGAGGATCTCGGACAAAACCCACGCGGTCATGGGGAGAACATACAAACAGACAGCACCCATCGTCGGGATCGAACCCGGGTCTCTGGCACTATAAATTGGTGCTGTAAGGCAGCAACTCTACTGCTGCGCCACCATGTTTTCCCCAGGGATGCTTGCCTGACCTGTTGAGTTACTCCAGCACTTTGTGTCTATCTCTGAAAGAAGAACAAGGTTGCTTGCATTTACGAATGCCTTACATTAGCTCAGGGTATCCCAAGGCACTGAAAAAGCAAAGGGAGTGCAGCTAATTAAATGGAGCATACGATAAAGCATACCAGACAATGAATTCCCTAATAACTCTATGTTTGTATTAATCATGAGTAGTTCAAACTACTCAAATATTCACTGCGTTCAATAGTTCAAACAATTTCTTAACTCATGGTTTCACAAATCCTTTAGTCACATACTGGCCGGCACGGTGGCAAAACGGTAGAGTTGCTGCCTTACAGCGCCAGAGACCCGGGTTCGATCCCCACTACAGGTGCTGTCTGTATGGAGTTTGTACATTCTCCCCGTGACCGCGTGGGTTTTCTCCAGGTTCTCTGGTTTCCTCCCACACTAGAAAGACGTGCAGGTTTGTAGGCTAATTGGCTTGGTATAAATGTAAATTGTCCCTAGTGTGTGTAGGTTAGTGTTAGTGTGCTTTATATAACTGAAGAAACTCTTGCTATCCTCTTTTATATTATTAGCTATGGTGGCTCAGCACTTCAACTCCCCCTCCCATTCCGTATCCGAACTCTCTGTCCTGGGTCTCCTCCATGGCCAGAGCGAGCAACACCGGAAATTGGAGGAACAGCACCTCATATTCCGCTTGGGGAGTTTGCATCCTGGGGGCATGAACATTGAATTCTCCCAATTTTGTTAGCCCTTGCTGTCTCCTCCCCTTCCACAGCCCTCGGGTTGTCTCCTCCCATCCCTCAGCCTTCGGGCTCCTCCTCCTCCCTTTTACTCTCTAGAATTTAGGAGATTGAGGGGGGATCTTATAGAAACTTACAAAATTCTTAAGGGGTTGGACAGGCTAGATGCAGGAAGATTGCTCCCGATGTTGGAGAAGTCCAGGACAAGGGGTCATAGCTTAAGGATAAGGGGGAAATCCTTTAAAACCGAGGTGAGAAGAACCTTTTTCACACAGAGAGTGGTGAATCTCTGGAACTCTCTGCCACAGAGGGTAGTCGAGGCCAGTTCATTGGCTATATTTAAGAGGGAGTTAGATGTGGCCCTTGTGGCTAAAGGGATCAGAGGGTATGGAGAGAAGGCAGGTATGGGATACTGAGTTGGATGATCAGCCATGATCATATTGAATGGTGGTGCAGGCTCAAAGGGCCGAATGGCCTACTCCTGCACCTAATTTCTATGTTTCTATCCTTCTGTTCCTTTCAGAAGCTGTCCGTTTCCAGACTATCCTTACTGCACGTTCTGTGCTCAGGGTCAGTGTGCAAAGGTGCCTTGGCAAAACCCTGCTTTCTCACCTCGATAACGGCCAAGTGTTCACCACGCAACTTTCCTTCACTGTTCTTTTTTTTCCTCTTGGTCTATCTATCTATCTATCTATCTATCTATCTATCTATCTATCTATCTATCTATCTATCTATCTATCTATCTATCTATCTATCTATCTATCTATCTATCTATCTATCTATCTATCTATCCCTCTCCCCCTCCCCCCTCCCCCCACATACCCTTCTCCCCCTCCCCCTCCCCCCCCCTGTACCTGTCTGAATGTTTCCTCAGCTACCTATTCCGGCAGTTCGTTCCATACACCCACTATGTGAAAAGGTTACCCCTCAGGTTCCCAGCAAATCTTTCACCCCTTACCTTCAACCTATGTCCTTTGGTTTTTGATTCCCCTACTCTGGGCAAGAGACTCTGTGCGTCTACACGATTTGTTCCACTCGTGATTTTATACACCTCTATAAGATCATCCCTCATCCTCCTGCACTCCAAGTAATAGTCCTGGGCTGCTCAACCTCTCCCTATAGTTTAGATCCTCGAGTCCTGGCATCAGCCTTGTAAATCTCCTCTGCATCTCAAAGTCTTGCTTTGGTAAACATTAGCCAAGGTTAATTTTCCTTTCCAACTTCCTCTGATAATGAAGCGCTGGCTTGATTTCTCAATGATGTTTTAGCTGTGTTTATAGTACTTTAGAGGCTATCCTAAGACATCACATGTATAAATTCATTTGCAGGATAAATGACTCTAAAAATGTGATTATTGTTGCCTTGACAAGCATAAGGGTTAGCACTACACGCTACGAATACCAGGTGTGGAGACACTGGTATTGTTGTCTCATTGTAGGACATTGATCATTCTTTTAATCTGGATTTTTAACATGAATTGTGTTTTTAAAAATATATTATTTATGATGCTTTTATAAGTGATATACTAAGATTTTATTTGTATTTTATGATATTTAATATGCAATGCATTTTTTATGTAATGTTGCCCCTTGTCTGGACCTCGAGTCCGTAATAAAGTTTATTATTATTATTATTATTATTATTATTATTATTATTATTATTATTATTATTATTATGAACCCGATTCCCAGAGTTGTTCTAAACCAACAACTTTATAATGTAGAGGCAACATTACTACCTATTAACCAAGATAGGAAAATAAAGACTGTCATCATTTCTGACATTTCAAGCTTATTTGAACAGCTGTGCTCCCTTAATAAATAAACAGGAACGTTCTTGGACGGATGGTGTAATTTTGTTTGAAACTAATTAGGTTTTGCATAGTTTAGTTTAGAGATACAGAGCCCTTCGGCCCACCGAGTCCGCACCGACCAGCGATCCCTGCACACTATCACTATCCTACACACACTAGGACCAATTTACATTGACACCAAGCCAAATAACCTACAAACCTGTACGTCTTTGGTGTGTGGGAGGAAACCGGAGAAAACCCACGCTGGTCACGGGAGAAGGTAATAACTTTGTACAGACGACTGTACAGTCAGGATCGAACCAGGGTCTCTGGCGCAGTAAGGCAGCAACTCTACCGCTGCACCACTGTGCTTCCCAAAGCTCTTCACAGTCACCAGCATTGTGGGATAGAATCATAGACATAGAAATTAGGTGCAGGAGTAGGCCATTCGGCCCTTCGAGCCTGCACTGCCATTCAATATGATCATAGCTGATCATCCAACTCAGTATCCCGTACCTGCCTTCTCTCCATACCCCCTGATCCCTTTAGCCACAAGGGCCACATCTAACTCCCTCTTAAATATAGCCAATGAACTGGCCTCAACTACTTTCTGGGGTAGGGAATTCCAGAGATTCACCACTCTCTATGTGAAAAATGTTTTTCTCATCGCAGTCCTAAAAGACTTCCCCCTTATCATTAAACTGTGACCCCTTGTTGTGGACTTCCCCAACATCGGGAACAATCTTCCTGCATCTAGCCTGTCCAACCCCTTAAGAATTTTGTAAGTTTCTATAAGATCCCCCCTCAATCTTCTAAATTCTAGCGAGTACAAGCCGAGTCTATCCAGTCTTTCTTCATATGAAAGTCCTGACATCCCAGGAATCAGTCTGGTGAACCTTCTCTGTACTCCCTCTCAGATTTGGAGACCAAAACTGTACGCAATACTCCAGGTGTGGTCTCACCAAGACCCTGTACAACTGCAGTAGAACCTGGATAAAGGGATAGAATCATTGTGTGTCGGGGAGAAAGCTTGGCTCAATCTGCCAATGTTTACCTATTGCCAGTGTTTACCTATTACAGTGTTTTCTCCTGCTATGAATCTGGATCTTTTCCCTTGGTTGGTATTTACCCAAATCCCTTTTGAAAGTTACGATTAAATCTGCAGCAATTGCCTTCCAGTTCAAAACAGCTTTCAGCTTAACACAAATCTCACCTTAGCTCCGTTCCTTTAGCCGATTGCCTCTTTGTATCCAAGAGTTCAGTTTAGTTCAGTTTGCAGACGAAAACTCTTTCTCTGAGTTTTGAATTCCACAAGGGTCAGTGCTGGGACTGCTTCCCTTCACATTGTATATTTGTGATTTGGATAAGGGGATTGAAGGCTTGGTGGCCCAGTTTGCAGATGATGCTAAGATAGGTGGAGCAGCAGGCAGTGTAGAGGAAGCAATGACTCTGCAGAAGGATTGGACAGGTTGGGAGCGCTGGCAGGTGAAATTCAGTATAGCAAAGTGCGAAGCCATGCATTTTAGTACTATGAACAAAGACCTTGACTGTTTTCTAAATGGGGAAGAATCCAGAAATCGGAGGTGCAAAGAAACTTGGGAGTGCTAGTGCAGGACGCCCAGAAAGTTAATTTGCAAGTCGATTGGCAAGTAATTTGCAGTTGTACAGCGTCTTGGTGAGACCACAACTGGAGTATTGCGTACAGTTTTGGTCTCCTAATCTGAGGAAAAACATTCTTGCCATAGAGGGAGTACAGAGAAGGTTCACCAGACTGATTCCTGGAATCTCTGGAATTGTCTGCCACAGAAGGTAGTTGAGGCCAGTTCATTGGCTATATTTGAGAGGGAGTTAGATGTGGCCCTTGTGGCTAAAGGGATCAGGGGGTATGGAGAGAAGGATACTGAGTTGGATGATCAACCATGATCATATTGAATGGCGGTGCAGGCTCGAAGGGCCGAATGGCCTACTCCTGCACCTATTTTCTATGTTTCTATGTTTCTATGAATCGGTAGTAAAAAGGCAAATTCAATGCTAGCATTTATATCAAGGGGACTGGAATACAAAAACAGGGATGTAATATTGAAGCTTAATAAAGCACTGGCCATGCTGTATTTGGAGTACTGTGAACAGATTTGAGCCCCATATCTGAGGAAGGATTTGCTGGCTCTGGAGAGGGTCCAAGTCAAGTCAAGTCAAGTTTATTCGTCATATACACATATGAATGTGCAGTGAAATGAAAAATGGCAATGCTCGCGGACTTTACGCAAAAAGACAAACAAACAAACAACCAAACAAACTACAAACAGAATGTAACAGAATCACATATTCTTTTACATATTAAATATTGTGGGCGGAAGGAAAAAGGGAAAAAAACAGCAATTTTTAAAAAAAGCAGTAAAGCGGTACAGTAAACGTTAGTCCCTGGTGAGGTTGGAGTTTAGTCTAATGGCCTCTGGGAAGAAACTCCTTCTCAACCTCTCCGTTCTCACCGCATGGCAATGGAGGCGTTTGCCTGACCGTAGCAGCTGGAACAGTCCGTTGCAGGGGCGGAAGGGGTCTCCCATGATCTTATTGGCTCTGGAGTTGCACCTCCTGATGTATGGTTCCTGCAGGGGGGCGAATGAAGTTCCCATAGTGCGTTCGGCCGAACGCACTGCTCTCTGCAAAGCCTTCTTGTCCGGGGCAGAGCAATTCCCAAACCAGAGGAGGTTTACAAGAATGATTCCAGAAATGAGCGGGTTAGCATATGATGAGTGTCTGACAGCACTGGGCCTCTATTTGCTGGAGCTTAGAAGGTTGAGGGGGGACCTCATTGAAGCTTACAGAATAATGAAAGGCATAGATAGAGTGGATGTGGAAGGGATGTTTCCACAGTTGGGAGAGCCTAGGACCAGAGGTCAAAGCCTCAGAATTAAAGGGCGTCCTTTTAAAAAGGAGGTGAGGAAGAAATTCTTTAGTCAGAGGGTAGTTAATCTGTGGAACTAATTCCCATATAGGGCTGTGGAGGCCAAGTCAGTGGATATTTTTAAGGCAGAGATAGAAAAATTCGTGACTAGAACAGGTGTCAAGGGTTATGGGGAGAAGGCATGAATAGGAAGGAAAATGGGATCAACCCGAACTATTCCTTGCCACCTAATTCAAAAGCTTCGGTTTCTTTGGTGACGAGACCAGGAAGCGTGTTATTACGGTGACCTCTGGGAGAAGCCAAGGCATGGAGTCCCAGCTTGCTCAACCTCTCTCTATAGCTCAGACCCTCGAGTTCTGACAACATCCTCGTAAATCCTCTCTGCACCCTTTCCAGCTTGATGCTGACTCATCCCACAGAGGCATCTTATTCTATGAATGTAGACAAAAATGCTGGAGAAACTCAACGGGTGAGGCAGCATCTATGGAGCGAAGGAAATAGGCAACATTTTGGGCTGAAACCCTTCTTCAGACTGATGTGAGCGTGGTGTGGAGGGGAGGGTGGGGGGGGGAGGGGCGGCGGGAAGAAGAAAGGAAGAGGTGGAGCCAGTGGGCTGAGGGAGAGCTGAGGAGGGGAGGAGAAAGTAAGGACTACCTGAAATTAGAGAAGTCAATGTTAATATCGCTGGGATGTAAACTACCCAAGCAAAATATGAGGTGCTGCTCCTCCAATTTATGGTGGTCCTCACTCTGGCCATGGAGGAGGCCCAGGACAGAAAGGTCAGATTCAGAATGGGAGGGGGAGTTGAAGTGCTGAGCCACCGGGAGATCAGGCTGGTTATTGCGAACGGAGCGGAGGTGTTGGGCGAAGAGATCGCCAAGCCTACGCTTGGTCTCACCGATGTAGAGCAGCTGACATCTAGAGCAGCGGATGCAACAGATGAGGTTGGAGGAGGTGCAGGTGAATCTTTCCCGCACCTGGAAGGACTGCTTGGGTCCTTGAATGGAGTCAAGGGGAGAGGTAAAGCAACAAGTGTAGCATTTTCTGCGGTTGCAAGGGAAAGTGCCCGGAGAGGGGGTGGTTCGGGAGGGAAGGGACGAATGAATGATTTTGTTGTTCACTCTTTATCCCATTTGAATCTCTACTAAATCAACGTGCAGATAGGGTGCAATATGGTTCAACCTTCCAGTTGTTTACTTGTAATTATTTCCCCTTTAACACAGCTTCACCGTTATAAAAAATCAGCGTGACATCCATTTCACAGAACACCATCTCAAGATGAAACAATCAATGTGCTTTGATTGTTATTTTTTTCCAATTATGCTCACTGCTCTTGTAATCTTCAAAGCTCGAATTTAGCTCAGGTTTAGAAAAACTAAATTGCACACAGTTGAAATTATAGAAACATAGAAACATAGAAACATAGAAAATCGGTGCAGGAGTAGGCCATTCGGCCCTTCGAGCCTGCACCGCCATTCAATATGATCTTGGCAGATCATCCAACTCAGTATCCCATACCTGCCTTCTCTCCATACCCCCTGATCCCTTTAGCCACAAGGACCACATCTAACTACCTCTTAAATATAGCCAATGAACTGGCCTCAACTACCTTCTGTGGCAGAGAATTCCAGAGATTCACCACTCTCTCTGTAAATAATGTTTTTCTCATCTCGGTCCTAAAAGCTTTCCCCCTTATCCTTGAACTGTGACCCCTTGTCCTGGACTTCCCCAACATCGGGAACAATCTTCCTGCATCTAGCCTGTCCAACCCCTTAAGAATTTTGTAAGTTTCTATAAGATCCGCCCTCAATCATCTAAATTCTAGCGAGTACAAGCCGAGTCTATCCAGTCTTTCTTCATATGAAAGTCCTGTAAATCCCAGGAATCAGTCTGGTGAACCTTCTCTGTACTCCCTCTATGGCAAGAATGTCCTTCCTCAGATTAGGAGATCAAAACTGTACGCAATACTCCAGGTGTGGTCTCACCAAGACCCTGTACAACTGCAGTAGAACCTCCCTGCTCCTATACTCACACAAGCCCTCCTCCAAACTCACAACCTGGTTGTTCCACGAGACCGTTTTCTTTAAAATATTTGTTTATATCTGAGCGGCACGGTGGTGCAGCGGTAGAATTTAAAGCGCGTACTGCGCCAGAAACTCGGGTTCGATCCCGACTACAGGTGCTTGTCTGCACGGAGTTTGTACATTCTCCCCGTGACCTGCGTAGGTTTTCTCCGAGTTCTTCGGTTTCTTCACACACTCTAAAGACGTACAGGTTTGTTGGTTAATTGGCTTGGTGTAAATGTGTCTTGTCCCTAGTGTGTGTAGGAAGGTGCTAATGTGCAGAGGTCGCTTGTTGGTGCAGGATTGGTGGGCCGAAGGGACTGTTTCCTCATTGTATCATTTTATTTATTACATTTATTTATGAAATGCCTGGGCAGAGTGGATGTGTAGAAGATGTTTCCAGTGGTGGGAGAGCCTCGGACCAGAGGGCGTAGCCTCAGAATAAAAAGGGCGTACCTTTAGAAAGGAGATGAAGAGGAATTTCTTCAGTCAGAAGATGGTGAATCTGTGGAATTCATTGCCACAGAAGGCTGTGGAGGCCGTCAGTGTGTATTTTTATGGCGGAGATTGACATTTTTTTGATTAGTACGGGTGTCATGGGTTATGGGGAGAATGGGATTGAGAGGGAAATATAGATCAACCATGATTGAATGATGGAGTAATAATAATAATAATAATACATTTTATTTGTGGGCGCCTTTCAAAAGCCTCAAGGACACCTTACAGAGATTAACAAGAGTAAAAAAAACATATAATCGGAATAAAATAAATAATAAAGACATCACCAATACACAAATTAAAAACAGAATTCGCTCCAAAGACAAAAAATCAAAAGCACAATGTGAAGAGAGAGCAGCGGCAGCCAAACCGTGCCAGCGTACACTCTCCCTTCCGACAGCCACCTTGGGCACAGACTAACATGTTTACTTACACACAAAAAAAAAATCATCCCCCCACAATGGTTACCACTGTGGGGGAAGGCATAATGTCCAGTCCCCATCCCCAGTTCTCCCAAAGATGAGTCTAATTCTGCACCTAGAACTTACTTTACCTAGATTTGTCAACATCAGAAAGAGGGAAATATAAAGGAAGGTGGGATGAGGTGTTGCATTACAATGAAGCTCAATCTAGAAAAAAGATTCAGACACTCTACCTTATCTAAGCCTCACATAATTTTATATACTTCTATCAGGGCTCATCTCAATTTCTGATATTCCAGAAAAAACAATCTAGCTTTGTCCATCCTCTTCCTGTAGGTAATACCCTCTAATCCAGGCATCATCCTCGTAAACTGCTTCTGCACCCTTTCCAAAGCCTTTACATCCTTCCTGTAATGGGGCAAGCAGTATTGCGTGTGAGTGTGTCTGTGTGTGCGTGCGTGCATGTGTGCGTGTGCGTGTGTGTGTGTATGTGTGTGTGTCTTTATTTGTTTGTGTGTGATCACATCTACTTGAAGAAACAACGCGGTAACGGGAATATATTGACATATTCCGGTAGAGATTTACCTCATGGAGTCAAAAATCGGTTTACCTGAAAAAATTGTGATTTATTTCTTGAGTAAATGTTCACAAATCCAATCCAACTTTCAATTCAAAACTGCATGTTTTTTTGGTTTTTTTTGCTGATGACGTGACAACCCCTTCCCCCCTCTCTCCCCCCCTCTCTCCCCCCCTCTCCCCCCCTCTGTCTCTGACCATCCCTTTCTGTCTTCCCCTCTCTCTCTGTCTCTGCCCCCCCTCTCTCTCTCCCTCAGTCAGTGGATAGGGTGGGCATGGGGTAAAAGGAACCAATGAATAATATTAATATAATATCAAGGGGGGTGATTAGTGTGTATGTGGGGGGTGGTTAGTGTGTGTGTGATGCCGCAGCCCCCCCCCCCCCCCCACGTGTGTTAAGGGGACGGACCAATCGGATCCCACTTGGTCTAGTGTCCTATAAAACTGCAACATGACTTCATGGGTCTTATACTCAATACCTCGACCAATGAAGCCAAATATACCATGTGCCTTCTTTACCACTCTAGCTACTTGGGGTGGCATGGTGGCGCAGGAGTAGAGTTGCTGCCTTACAGCACCACAGACCCGGGTTTAACCCTGACAACGGGTGCTTGTCTGTACAGAGTTTGTGCGTCCTTCCTGTAACTGCGTGGGTTTTCTCTGGGTGCTCCGGCTTCCTCCCACACTCCAAAGACGTGCAGGTTTGTTGGTTAATTGGCTTCTGTAAATTGTCCCGAGTGTGTGCAGGGTAGAACTAGTGTACGGGTGATCGCTGGTCAGCAGGGACTCGGTGGGCCGAAGGGCCTGTTTCCATGCTGTATCTTTAGTTTTGTTTAGTTTAGTTTAGTTTATTGTGAATTGCACTAAACTAAATTAAACTTGATTGAGGACGAGATGATGAGAAGGTGGTTGGAGGGGGTGATCTTATAAAGAAGTATTAAACAATGAGGGAAATAATCTGTCTTTATGCACAGAGTATTTTACCCAGGGCAGGGGAATCAAGAACCAGAGGACATACAGTAGATTAAGGTGGATTCATTATAAGGTGATAGGGAAAGATTTAATTGGAACCTGAGGGGCAGCTTTTTCACACAGTGGGTGGTGGGTGTACAGAGTCAGCTGCCAGAGGAGGTAATTGACGCAGAAACTACAACAGCATTAATACCGCATTTTTAAAAATCTGCCTGTCAGCAGTGTTCCAGCCCACAATTACATCACAATGGGATCTCATTTACATAAACTGCCCGTCAGAGGGATGGTGAGGCGCGGTTGTGGAGGGTTACCATGACTAGCGTCACAACGGGGATCTCTGGCGTCACATCGGGAACCTGTCAGCCACGCCTGCGCTGTTGGGGGCTATGGGTGAGTGGTGGAATATTGCGTTTGGGGACCATCCCTCCCGTGTGACAGGGACTCAACTAGACCACTTGGTCTAGTGAATAATAAAGTTTTAGAGGGATATGGCCAAATACAGGCAAATGGGGCTACCTTAGATGAGGCATCTTGGTTGGAATGGAATGGAATGATTTGGGCTGTAGGGGCAGTTTCCTTCCTCTATTCTCTAAGCATTTGATATCCCTCAAAGTGGGTTGGCTGTTTGGGCCCAATGAATCATTTTGATCTTAACAAGGATATTCTAACATCATTTTCATGTTAATAAAACAGCTTGTAAAATTTCCAGGAGGTACATTTCTTTGGGTAGGATGGAATTACAGATGCTGGTTTAACGTGAATATCTGACACAAAATGCGGTAGTAACTCAGTGGGTCAAACAGCATCTCTGGAGAAAGGGAATAAGTGACTTTTCAAATCGAGACCCTTCTTCAGACTGAGAGTCAGGGAAAAGGGAAATTTCTTTGGGTTCAGTTGTACAATTCTGCGTACGTTGTTTTATTTCTGTTAGCAAAGCTAAATACAATACAAAATATGGCACAGTGGTACAGTAGTACAGTTACTGCCTTACTGCGCCAGAGATCCGGGTGCTATCTGCACCCAGTTTGTACATTCTCCCCGTGACCTGCGAGGGTTTTCTCCGGGTGCTCTGGTTTCCTCCCACACTCCAAAGACTAACAGGTTTGTAGGTTAATTGACTTTGGTAAAATTGTAAATTGTCCCTAGTGTATGTAGATAATATTAGTGTGCAGGGATTGCTGGTCAGCGTGGACTCAGTGGGCCAAAGGGGCCTGTTTCTGCGCTGTATCTCTAAACTAAACTAAATGTGTTATTTCACATAGCATGGGACTTGGCATGATATTTTAACACATAAACTATTCGTTGGCAGAGCAACAGACCTGAGGTCTGTGGCAGACAAAAACAAAATCCCAGAATATTTGGAGAAAACTGAAATAATGAAGCAGGTGAACCATTCGTCGGCAAATCTCCAAGAAGACAAACAACAGTGAATTTTTTTTGTGATATAAAGAGCCAATAAAAATAAATTAATATTATTAATTCACTTCCATATTTACAACTCTGCCCAGTTGCATTGCACAGATGGTTCATTCCTGATTGAAAAAGCACAAGAACGAAGATATCCCCTTTAATATTTGATCAACTGTGTTTGTCTATCCTCTTATAACTGTCATTTGAAAAATACTTCTTGAGCATTTTAATAGGAATTAATCATCATCAATTATTTTTAAATGCTCAGTTCTACGAATCCGGACTTTAATTGGAATGAATGTTGTCCCCTTTATCCTTTATCTGTACACTGTGGACGGCATGAATGTGTAGTCTTTCATTTGTATAGTCTTTCCGTATAGTCTTTTCATTTTTATTATTTAATCTTTACATATAGTCTTTTCATGATTCATGTATAGTCTTTTCCTTGGCTGGATGGCACGCAAATGAAAATGTTATACTGTACCTTGGTACAGCTGATATTAACTAAGCTAAACTAAACTAAACTAAACTAAACTAAACTAAACTAAACTAAACTAAACTAAACTGAACTGAACTAAACTAAACTAAACTAAACTAAACTGAACTAAACTAAACTAAACTAAACTGAACTAAACTAAACTAAACTGAACTAAACTAAACCAAACTGAACTGAGTTAAATTACAGGATAGACAACAAACACTTAATGTGGGGAGACAAATAGACAATAGGTGCAGGAGTAGGCCATTCTGCCCTTTGAGCCAGCACCACCATTCAATGTGATCATGGCTGATCATCCCCAATCAGTTCCTGTCTTCTCACCATATCCACTGACTCCGCTATCTTTAAGAGCCCTATCTAGCTCTTGAAAGCATCCAGAGAACTTGCCTCCACTGCCCTCTGAGGCAGAGAATGTGAAGAAGATACTGCAGATGCTGATTTACTCCCCAATTGATCCTGCGCTATCACTTTATGCCCAGCAAACAATGGACCATTGTGGGCTCCACTTTTCCTGAGTCATCGATGCAGGCTCTGCTTTGTTCTGTACCTTCCCATACCTCCAGTTCCCCCCTCCCTGACTCTCTTGAAGAGTCTCAACCCGATTCCTTCTCTCCAGAGATGCTGTCTGACCCACTGAGTTATTCCACGGGAAGCAGAGGTGGACGGGCGAGGAGGTTGACCAAGAAAGGAGATGGCTAGAGGCCCGGCAGCAGCCTGGGGCTCGCCTAAATCGAGCACCGCTCATACCAACTGGAGCATGGACTGGGCTTGGAAAACGCCACCAACACACACCGTCCCTTGCATGCAGGGTTGTTAGACCATTTCTGTACATTTGCTAATCGGGGATGGTACAGCAATACCCTGTTGGTCTGGTTGTATGAAAATACTTTCACTCTGCCTTTGCACTTCGCACATGAGACATTAAATCACCACTGAACCATTGGACCAATCTCCCTCCTATATTGTCGTACTTCGTCCAACAACCGTGCTGTTGTCGGCAAAGGTAAAGATGGCGTTGGAACTGGGTCAGGCTACATAGTCATGGGGATAGATAGAGTGGACAAGGGAATGAGCACGCAGCCCTGAGGAGCTCCTGTGCTGATGTTATTGAGGTGAAAGTTATGTGGCCAATTTGTACTGATTCATGTTCAAAAGTAATAGGAGCTGAATTAGGCCATTCGGGTCCATCAAGTCTACTCCGCCATTCAATCGTGGCTGATCTATCTCTCCCTCTCAACCCTATTCTACTGCCTTCTCCCTATAACCCCTGACACATCATCATCATCCTTTAATATCATCTTGCAAAGCAACAGTTGTACAGTGCAAAATGAGATGACGTTTCTCTGGGAATATCGGAGCAACAATAAAAAGAAACAATTCATAGTTCCTGATAAAATAGTATGACTATTTAAAAAAAGTGCAGATAAAAACAGCAGCATTAAAATACAAGTAAAAACAGTCATAAAATGCCCAGGGTAGCTGATTTAAGTGGCCAGAGCCAGTGCCAGCGTTATTACTCAGTGCCAGTTATTGAATTGTCAATGCAAAAACAGCAGAATCAGGTGGAGTGACTGTTTAGCAGCCTCACAGCCTGTACACACACACATACTAATCAAGAACCTGTCAATCTCCGCCTTAAAAACATCCACTGACTTGGCCTCCACAACCATCTGTGGCAAAGAATTCCACAGATTCACCACCCTCTGGCTAAAGAAATTCCTCCTCATCTCCTTTCTAAAGGGACGTCCCTTTATTCTGAGGTCTCTTGTCCTAGATTTTTGGGGCGGTAGGCAAATTGCGGGTGCTGTCTGTACAGAGTTTGCACGTTCTCCCCGTGACGTGCGTGGGTTTTCTCCGAGATCTTTGGTTTCCTCCCACACTCCAAAGGCGTACAGGTTTGTAGGTTAATTGGCTTGGTAAATGTAAAAAATGTCCCTAGTGTGTGTAGGATGGTGTTAATCAAATCCTCCATTTGTTGATTTAGGTCCATTGTCAAGGTACGTGAAGCCAACAGTTGTGAACCTGGGTTTTAGGATGGACAGCGACTTTAAATTAGATCGCCAAATATGCGCGGTGGTTAAGTCCAGCTTCTTTCACCTAAGGAAGCTGGCGAAGGTGAAGCCCATTCTCGAGCAGCAGCATTTTGAGACAGTAATCCATGCCTTTATTACATCTAGGCTGGATTACTGTAACCCACTCTATTTTGGTGTTGCTCATTCTTCACTGGCTCGTCTCCAGTTGGTTCAAAATGCTGCTGCTCGCCTTTTAACAGGGACTCGAAAGAGGGAGCACATATCACCAATTCTGGCCTCCCTACACTGGCTCCCGGTGCACTTTCGAGTTCATTTTAAGATACTGTTATTTGTTTTTAAATCTCTGAATGGGCTCGCCCCGCCTTACCTCTCTGAGCTGCTCCACCCATACGCTCCTGCCCGGTCCCTCAGGTCAGCTGGTCAGCTGCTCCTGGAGGTACCGAGGTCTAGTCAGAGGCTCAGAGGGGATAGAGCCTTCTCTGTTGCTGCTCCGGCACTCTGGAACACCCTGCCGTTGCCCATCAGACAGGCCCCCTCACTGTCCATCTTCAAATCCAGTGTTAAAACACATTTGTACTCCCTGGCTTTTGACCATGCCTGAAACTTTGCTTCTGTTTGTGGTGTTTTTGATGTTTCTTTATTTTACATGTCTTTTCCTACTATTTCTTTTGATTGTTATTTTTGGTGTGTATTAACTTTTTTGTCAATGATTAGTGATGTACAGCACTTTGTTGCAGCTATGTTTGTTTTTATAAATAAAATTATTATTATTATTTTTATTATTATTAATGTGCGCGGATCGCTGGCCGGCGTGGACCCAGTGGGCCGAATGGCCTGTTTCCGTGCTGTATCTCAGTCGACTGCCCTGTTCTTGCACTGTTCTGTTCTTGCACTGTGCAAGAAGAGAGAAGGTGAGAGCAGGGGTGACAGTATGGTTATGGGTTCTGATCTACAGAAACAGCTAGCTAACAATTCACCCTTATTCACCAATTGCCATCCTCTGCACCACCTCTCTCTCCTCCCTAAAGACAGGAGCATGGAATTGCCCCTGTCATCAGTCGGCTAATGCAAGATTCATCCATTGCTTCAACTCATTGCTCTTGGTCTATGAAGTCATTTTGAGTCTCCAGAGTAAATTGTCGACTCATTAATCATTCTCACCTACTCATAATTCTGCTCGATGAGTCAATCATTTCTTTACTGATTAAGTACTGTGGTGCACCCATGACTAATGACTAATAAATTAGGAGATAGCAACCAAATAATCGTTCACATTTATAACCAATGAAATTTTCTGAAAGAAGATGATTTGTTTTTATTTTGTGGGTTGTGACATTGACTGCAAGGACAGCTGTGTGATAAATTTTCTGCTGCAAAATGAGGTGAGATCATCGTCACAGAGTCATGGGGTGATACAGTGTGGAAACAAGCCCTTTGGCCCAACTTTCCCTCACCGATCAACATGGCATTGGGGGTTCAGTATTGATGTGGATAGAGAACTGGCTGGCAAACAGGAAGCAAAGAGTAGGAGTAAACGGGTCCTTTTCACAATGGCAGGCAGTGACTAGTGGGGTACCGCAAGGCTCAGTACTGGGACCCCAGCTAGCTATTTACAATATATATTAATGATCTGGATGAGGGAATTGAAGGCAATATCTCCAAGTTTGCGGATGACACTAAGCTGGGGGGCAGTGTTAGGTGTGAGGAGGATGCTAGGAGACTGCAAGGTGACTTGGATAGGCTGGGTGAGTGGGCAAATGTTTGGCAGATGCAGTTTAATGTGGATAAATGTGAGGTTATCCATTTTGGTGGCAAAAACGGGAAAGCAGATTATTATCTAAACGGTGGCCGATTGGGAAAGGGGGAGATGCAGCGAGACCTGGGTGTCATGGTACACCAGTCATTGAAGGTAGGCATGCAGGTGCAGCAGGCAGTAAAGAAAGCGAATGGCATGTTGGCTTTCATAGCAAGAGGATTTGAGTATAGGAGCAGGGAGGTTCTACTGCAGTTGTATAGGGTCTTGGTGAGACCACACCTGGAGTATTGCGTGCAGTTTTGGTCTCCAAATCTGAGGAAGGACATTATTGCCATAGAGGGAGTGCAGAGAAGGTTCACCAGACTGATTCCTGGGATGTCAGGACTGTCTTATGAAGAAAGACTAGATAGACTTGGTTTATACTCTCTAGAGTTTAGGAGATTGAGAGGGGATCTTATAGAAACTTACAAAATTCTTAAGGGGTTGGACAGGCTAGATGCAGGAAGATTGTTTCCGATGTTGGGGAAGTCCAGGACAAGGGGTCACAGCTTAAGGATAAGGGGGAAATCCTTTAAAACCGAGATGAGGAGAACTTTTTTCACACAGAGAGTGGTGAATCTCTGGAACTCTCTGCCACAGAGGGTAGTTGAGGCCAGTTCATTGGCTATATTTAAGAGGGAGTTAGATGTGGCCCTTGTGGCCAAGGGGATCAGAGGGTATGGAGAAAAGGCAGGTACGGGATACTGAGTTGGATGATCAGCCATGATCATATTAAATGGCGGTGCAGGCTCGAAGGGCCGAATGGCCTACTCCTGCACCTAATTTCTATGTTTCTATGTTTCTATGTCCCATCTACACTAGTCCCACCTGCCTGTGTTCGGCCCATATCCCTCCAAACCTATTCTATCCATGTACATGACTAACTGTTTTTTTAAATGTTGCAATAGTCCCTGCCTCAACAATCTCCTCCGGCAGCTCGTTCCCTACACCCAGCACCCTTTGTGTAAAAAGGTTACCCTTCAGGTTACAGTTACAGAGAATGGTTGAACAAGTTAGGTCTTTATTCTTTGGAGCGCAGAAGGTTAAGGGGGGCTTGATAGAGGTTTTTAAAATGATGAGAGGGATAGACAGAGTTGACGTGGAAAAGCTTTTCCCACTGAGAGTAGGGAAGATTCAAACAAGAGGACATGACATGAGAATTAAGGGACTGAAGTTTAGGGGTAACATGAGGGGAAATTCTTTACTCAGAGTGGTAGCTGTGTGGAATGAACTTCCAGTGGAGGTGGTGGAGGCAGGTTCGTTTTTATCATTTAAAAATAAATTGGATAGTTATATGGATGGGAAAGGAATGGAGGGTTATGGTCTGAGCGCAGGTATATGGGACTAGGGGAGATTATGTGTTCGGCACGGACTAGAAGGGTCGAGATGGCCTGTTTCCGTGCTGTAATTGTTATATAGTTATATGGTTATATGGTTCCTATTAAATCATTTCCCCCTTCACCTTAAACCTATGTCCTCTAGTTCTTGATGCCCCTACTCTGGGCAAGAGACTGTACACCTTTATAAGATCACCCCTCTCAAACTGTGTAACTGTGAACTTTTATACGTTACATTTATATAATTTACTTATTGAACAATTGGGATGATATCCCACCATAAACTCTTGCATTCCTGTACATTGACTTGTACATTATTAGGTGACATTCGAATATGCGAATTACATGTTTCGCTTTGGTTTTAACATAGGACATAGATAGAACGTAAAACAGTGCAAGAAGGGTGGGCAGTCGTGCAGCGGTATTGCTGCTGCCTCACAGCGCAAGAGACCTGGGTTCGGTCAAGATCTTAGGTGCTGTCTGTGTGGAGTTTGCACATTCTCCCCGTGACCACGTTCATTTTCTCCTGGTGCTCCGGTTTCGTTCCACAATCCAAGCTTTGCAGGTTATTTTGGCTTCTGTAAATTGTCCCTGTCATAGAGGATAGAACTACCTGATATATATTCACAAATGTTCAATTAATGTAAGACATAATCTAATTCAATTTAAAATTGTACATAGATTATATTATTCAAAAACAAGATTGAATATCCGCCACTTGTGATAAATGTCTAGCCCAAAAGGCAACTATAACACACTCCTTAGTTTCCTACATAAAACTTTATAGATTTTGGAATGATATTTTAGAAATATTTACAAAATTATTCAAGACAAGAATGGAACCTAATACTGAAATGAGTATATTTGGTGTAATGGAAGATGGGAATAAATTGAACACATCTCAAAATCTATTCCTTAACTATGGTTTAATAATAGCAAAAAAATTAATAATTAAATTTTGGAAGGGTACATCAATACCAACGCTTAAAACGTGGATTGCAAATATGTTGGACACCGCTCATCTTGAGGAAATGCGATTCCTCCTAATGGATAAATCAGACCAATTCATAACGAGTTGGTCTCCATTCGTCGTTTTTTTGGAATCATATGGTGCAACACAATTGTAAAAAATAACTGTTTCAGGACTGGACGAGGGTTGGTCAAGATTATAAATAATGATCTCCTTTTCTTTTTTATTTTATTTTCTTTTTCACTATTTTCTCTCTCAACTTTCTTCATTTACTCGTTTTCTTCCTTCACACACTATATATTTCACATCTTTCTATCCTTTACTATCTAACTTCTTTTTCTTATTCTCATCTTTTTTCAATGTAACAAAAAAAAAAAGAAATTGTACATAAAATGTATTATGAAAATATATATTAGGCACTTTGGTGCCATATGACTGTACTTACTTCTAATAAAATAAAATATTTAAAAAAATAAATAAATAAAAATAGAGGATAGAACTAGCGTATGGGTGATTGTTGGTCATGTGGGCTCGTTGGGCCGAAGGGACGATTTCCATGATGTACCTCTAAACTAAATCAAATTTGTAATTGGCCAAGTTAAAATTACAACGTCTGTGCCGAACATGATGCTAAGATAAAAGATAGAAGAATCTCAGCTGCTTGCATATGATACATATCCCTCCATTCTTTGCATACCCTATCTAAATCCATGGTGGCATGGTGGGGTAGAGATAGAGCTACTGCCTTCCAGCGCCAGAGGCTGTATGGACTTTGTACGTTCCCCCGTGACCTGCGTGGGTTTTCTCCGAGATCTTTGGTTTCCTCCCACACTCCAAAGACGTACAGGTTTGTAGGTTCATTGGCTTGGTATGAATGTAAATTGTCCCTAGTGTGTGCAAGATCGTGTTAGTGTGCGGGAATTGTAGGTCGGTGTGGACTCGGTGGGCCGAAAGGCCTGTTCCCGAACACTATTTCTAAACTAAAGTAAAGTAAACTAAACTCAACCTCGCTCTAACTTTCTGGAGTTACTTACTGTGTGGAGTTTACATGTTCTCCCTGTGACCTCATAAACTCAAGTATTGTATCTGCCTCTTGCCAGGCACATCTTTGGGGCGGTCACGGTGGCGCAGCGGTCGATTTGCTGCCTAACAGCGAATGCAGTGCCGGAGACCCAGGTTCGATCCCGACCATGGGTGCTGTCTGTATGGAGTTTGTACGTTCTCCCCGTGACCCGCGTGGATTTTCTCTGAGATCTTGGGTTTCCTCCCACACTCCAAAGACGTACAGGTTTGTAGGTTAATTGGCTTGGCATTGTCCCTAATGGGTGTAGGATAGTGTTGATGTGAGGGGATCGCTGGTTGGCACAGACCCGGTGGGCCGAAGGGCCTGTTTCTGTGCTATATCTCTAAACTAAACTAAAAAAACGAAATCTTCTTTAAACTTTGCCTCTTTCTCCTTAAATTTATACCTTCTAGTCTTTTTGATATTTCCACCGTGGGGAAAAGGTTCTGATTTTCAACCCTTTCTTTGTTCACCATGAATATGTAGGTCTTCCCTAAATCTCTAACGCTCCAGAGAAAATAATCTAAGTCTATCTAACGTCTCCTTGTAGCTAATAACCTCTAATCCAGGCAGCAATCTGGTAACGTCTCCAATGCCTCCACATTCGCCCTGTTATGGGGCGACCAGAACTGTAAGTAATACTTTAAATGCAGCCTTACCAAATTTTTAAACAATTGAATTTATATTGACTAACTTAGCAAATGGAAGAAATTCATACGAATGCATTCACAACACGATGTGAAAATAAATACAATGGAGATTGAGAGGAAACTGAAGATTGTGGAAACATTTGACATGGTGTTTTAATTTAGTTTTGCGGGTGGGAGATTGCAACCGTCACGTGGTCCGCCCTGTTTCAACGAATGCAATCAACCCGGCGTGCACAATCAAATAAGATCAAATAGAACAAGTTGTCCTACAACTTTAGGCTGTGCACGCCATACGCAAGAAGACAAAGTTTAGTTTGGTTTAGTTTAGTTTATTACTGCCAGGTGGACCGAGGTACAGTGAAAATCTTCAGTTTGCATACTATACATTCTGCCGCTGTGCCTCCCTGGTTGATGGTAATATGGTTGGTAGGGGTGATATGATTTGTCATTTGTTCTTGGATAACACAAGGGCATCTTTGTGCATACTTTGTTGCAAAGTTTACAAAGATGGCTGATTTTAAAAAAGTGTAAAATGTGGAATCATACGTTTTGGTGGTAGGAATAAAGGCGTAGGCTATTTTCACGGGGGCCAAGATCGTCCCGCCAACGGAAGGCTCAAGGCCCCAGACCACAGAAGAACAAAGAAGGGAAGAGATTGAACTTGTTTTTGCCTTCCATCACAGTGAGGAATGTGGAGGAGTCACTGTGGTGGATGTTTATGTTAAAATGTATTTTGTGTGTACTGTTGCTTTTTATTGATTTGACTGACTTAGCAAATTAAATTCCTCGTATGTTGCAAAACATACTTGAGTAGGCCATTCGGCCCTTCGAGCCAGCATCGCCATTCAATGTGTTCATGGCTGATCATCCACAATCTGTACCCCGTTCCTGTCTTCTCCCCATATCCACTGACTCCGCTATTGTTAAGAGGCCCATCAAGCTTTCTCTTGAACGTATCCAGAGAACCGGCCTCCACCGCCCTCTGAGGTAGAGAATTCCACAGACTCACCACTCTCTGTGAGAAAAAGTGTTTCCTCATTTCCGTTCCAAATGGCTTACCCCTTATTCTTAAACTGTGGCCCCTGGTTCTGGACTCCCCCAACATCGGGAACATGATTCCTGCCTCCAGCATGTCCAAACCCTTAACAATCTTATATGTTTCAACAAGATCCCTTCTCATCCTTCTAAACTCCAGAGTGTACAAGCCCAGCCGCTCCATTCTCTCAGCGTATGACGGTCCCGCCATCCCGGGAATTAACCTTGTAATCCTACGCTGCACTCCCTCAATAGCACTTTCCTCAAATTAGGAGACACAATACTCCAGAAGTGGTCCTCACTAGGGCTCTGTACAGCTGCAGACTTATCATCAGTATAAGTTCTAGGAGGAGAATTAGGTCATTTGGCCCATCACATCTACTCCGCAATTCAATCACGGCTGATCTATCTTTCCCTCTCAACCCCATTCTCCTGCCCTCTCCCCAGAACCCCTGACAGAATGGCGCAGCTGGTAGAGCTGATGTCTCACAGTACCAGAGACGCAGGTTCGACTTGATGGGCCGAATGGCCTAGTTATACTCCTAGAATGTATGAACATATGATTCTACTGATGAAAATAATGCTCAAAGTCCTGGTCTGAATCTCCAGTGCCCTATTGGAAAGCTGAGCCGCTGGAGATGTCAACTTTCTAATGAGGTATTTCACTGCCCTCCCGGGCAGATACCTTGTTTAAATAAAAATCCCCTTCCACTACCTAAAAGAAATGAGCTTTCCCTGGTGCCTTGGCCAATGCTCAGATAGCAAAGCAATCTACCTTGTGTTATTTGTAGGAAACTGGTGTCTGCTGTTGCATTTGCCATGAACAGCAATATCTACTTCACAATGCATTGGAAACTCTAGACTCTAAAATAATGCGTATAAATGCAAATTCCCCTTTCATTTGGAAACACTGATGTACCTTGTTATTCGCAAAGGTAGGTCTACTGTGCCCACATTTGTTTCACGATTTCCGAGGTTCTCTCTTCTTGTTGGCAACCTGGGGATTGAGTTCATTACTTCATTTATACTCCAGTCAGAGGGTGGCGAATCTGTGGAATTCATCTCCACAGACAGCGGTGGAGGCCAAGTCAATGGATATTTTTAAGGCTCAGATAGGCAGTTTCTTGATTAGTACGGGCGTCAGGGGTTATGGGGAGAAGGGGCAGGAGAATGGGGTTGAGAGGGGAGAGAAAGATCAGCCATGGTGGAATGGCGGAGAAGACTTGATGGGCCGAATGGACTAATTCTGCTCCTAGAACTAAATAATATGTAAATAAATAAATAACATAGAGAATTTGTGTGAATCAATGACCACGGTTTCGACGGGCCAAAGAGGCTGTTTCCATGCTGTCTAATCTAGGATAAACTAAATGATTGAATGGGCTGCACTCAAGAAAAAAACCGGCTCATAGCTTGTCTTCCAGCTTTCTTATAACCGGTCTGATGGTCCACCAAGTCCGCGCCGACCAGCGATCTCCTTCTACACTAGTTCGATACACTTTACAGCAGCCAATTAACTGACAAACCTGCTCATAGTTGGAGTGTGTGGGGAAACATGCAGGTGCAGCAGGCAGTGAAGAAAGCTAAAGGCATGTCGGCCTTCATAACGAGAGGAATTGAGGAAAAGGAGTAAAGCGGTCCTTCTGCAGTTGTACAGGGCCCTGGTGAGACCACATTGGAGTATTGTGTGCAGTTTTGGTCTCCTAATTTGAGGGAAGGACATCCTTGCTATTGGGGCAGTGCAGCGCAGGTTCATGAGGTTAATCCCCGGGATGGCGGGACTGTAATATGAGGAAAGATTGAAAAGACTGGGCTTGTATTCACTGGAATTTAGAACGATGAGAGGGTTTCTTACAGGAGGACCATATAAAATTATAAAAGGACTGGACATGCTAGATGCAGCAAAAATGTTCCCAATGTTGGGGGAGTCCAGAACCAGGGGCCACAGTCTTAGAATAAAGGGAAGGCCAGTTAAAGCTGAGATGAGAAAAAACTTTTTCACCCAGAGAGTTTTGAATCTGTGGAATTCTCTGCCACAGAGGGCAGTGGAGGCCAATTCACAGGATGAATGTAAAATAGAGTTAGGGGCCTGTCCCACCAGCATGCGATTGCATGCATCTAGCGCAACCAAACGCGGTCGCTTAAGGCGTATGGCCTCGCGGGGCCGGTCCCACTTTGATTGGCGGAGGCATATGTAGTTGTGCGGGGCTGGTCCCGACATCGCGTGGGGCTCCAAAAATCTAGCACTGTTTGGAAATCCCGCGCGCCAACTGCCTGTCGGCCCGCAGCCGCGTTGAGGCCGTACGCAACGTCTCGACGGGCGTACGCAGCATCTTGACGCCGCACACATAGCGCGTGGCGTTGCGCGATTACGTCACTGCCCGGTGTGCCGTTGCGTGATGACATCACTGCCCGACACCGTGCGACGTCCAAATTCTGTCAGCCCGTCTCCTGCCCAGCTGATTGGTGAGTTTGATGTCAGGACCAGCCCCGCACAACTCCGTACACCTCCACGGTTCGAATTGGGACCGGCTCCGCGAGGCCGGACGCCTCAAGCGACCACGTTTGGTCGCGCTAGACGCATACAATTGCATGCTGGTGGGACAGGCCCTTCAGATAGAGCCCTAGGGGCTAGCGGAATCAAGGGATAAGGGGAGAAGGCAGGCAAGGGTTACTGTTTTGTGGATGATCAGCCATGCTCACAATGAAGAGCCAAATGACCACCTATTTTCTAAACCGGAGAAATACCCACACGGTCACGGGGAAAACGACAAACTTTATACAGACAACACCCGTAGTCAGGATCGAACCTGGGACTCTGGCACTGTGAGGCAGCAACTCTACCGCTGTGTTACCGTGTGGCCCTTGACGTAACCTGTGCTAAGCTCAGATCATTACAAGGCTGTCCCCAAGCAGATTTTGCTTCATTTTCTCATCCCCGCAACATTTTCTTTTGCCATCCTCTTGAGCAAAGTTACACCGAGAAAAGCAATTAAATCCCTCTGATGTTTTGATAAACATTAAAGAAATGAAATGGTTGCAGTTGATTGAGACTGACATAGCTCATCAATCTCATTAACCCCCGAGTGCCAGATTCACACTGCTCACTGTATCCCTCCGGAATATGTACATCTCCTGCCCGCTGAGTGTTTACGCTCCATTCTCCCAGTCTTTCAAACACAATGCTTTGTTAATGATCATGACTTTATTCGCAATTCCCTGCACACTCCCACCTCTGCCTATTCTGCTTTGGCTCTCGTACGGGCAAAGGGTACAGAAGCTGAAAGTGCAACTCAGCTACAGATTCTTGCACCCTTCCCAAGTGATAGGAGCAGAATTAGGCCATTGAGCCCATCAAGTCTACTCCATTCAATCATGGCTGATCTATCTCTCCCTCTCAACACAATTCTCCTGCCTTCTGCCCACAACCCGCTAGAATTTAGAAGATTGAGGGAGGATCTTATAGAAACTTACACAATTCTTAATGGGGTTAGACAGGCTAGATGCAGGAAGATTGTTCCCGATGTCGGGGAAATCCAGAACAAGGGGTCACAGTTTAAGGATAAGGGGGAAATCTTTTAGGACCGAGATGAGAAAAACATTTTTCGCAGAGAGTGGCGAATCTTTTGTATTGTATTGTATTGTATTCAAATTTATTGTCATTGTCTCAATTTGAGACAACAAAATGAATTTCCCTTACAGGCAGTATCATAGAAAAAATTAAAAATAATAATAAATAAATAATAAAACATATTATCTCTGGAATTCTATGCCACAGAAGGTAGTTGAGGCCAGTTCAAGGGCTAAATTTAAGAGGGGGTTAGATGTGGCCCTTGTGGCTAAAGGGATCAGGGGGTATGGAGAGAAGGCAGGTATGGGACACTGAGTTGGATGATCAGCCATGATCATATTGAATGGCGGTGCAGGCTCGAAGGGCCAAATGGCCTACTCCTGCACCTATTTTCTATGTTTCTAACCCCTGACACCCACGCCAACAAACCAATAATCTATCCATCTCTGCAAATATCCATTGCCTTGGCCTCCACATCATCTCTAGGCGTGCAGGTGGGTGATGGGTAATCTTATAGAGGTGTACAAAATCATGCAAGGAATAGACCAGGTAGACACACAGAGTCTCTTGCCCAGAGTAGGGGAATCAAGAACCAGAAGACATAGGTTTAAGGTGAGGGGGACAAAGATTTAATTGGAACCTGAGGGGTAAATGTTTCACAGAATGGGTGGTGGGTGCATGGAACAAGCTGCCAGAGGAGGTAGTTGAGGCCGGGACTATCTCAACACTTAAGAAACATTTAGACAGATCCATGGATGGGATAGGTTTAGAGGGATATGGGCCAAACGCAAGCAGGTGGGACATGTTGGTCAGTGTGGGCAAGTTGGGCCAAAAGGCCTGTTTCCATGCTGTCTCTATGACTCTATCACTCAACACTGTTATCAGGCATCTGAACGATCTTTCCATAACCTAGGTACTGTCCGATTCACCTCTACCCCATTGCTACAATCGACCTCATCCACGGAACAACATTATAACAATATTCAAAAGACACTTGGACAGGTTTATGAGCAGGAAAGGCTTAGGGGGATATGGGCCAAATGCAGGCAGGTGGGACTAGGATAGATGATGCAGCTTGGTTGGCAATGGCAAGTTGGGCCGCAAGGCCTGTTTCCGTGCTGTGTTACTATCACTTTATAACTGATGCGCTATAATGCTGAGAACTATAAGCTGCACTCTGCACATTCTTCTTTGCTCCTTTGCTCCACCTATTGTACTTGTGTGTGATTTGATTGTATTTATGCATAGTTTTATCTAGTCTGTTTAGATAGCATGCTAAACAAAGATTTTCGTTGTGTCTTGGTACATGTGGCCATAATAAACCTAAACCTAATTCTCAATATATATATATATATATATATATATACTAGACTAAGTGGGACCCGTCGGGTCCCGGCATCACATGGGGGGGCTGGTCAACCAACACAATATTCTACCTCTCAACCTATGGAGAACCAACATGGACACTGTTTGCAAGCATTTTAGAACCAAAAGACACTTTTTGCAAGCATTTTAGAACCAAAAGACACTTTTTGCAAGCATTTTAGAACCAATAGTGACACTTTTTGCATGCATTTTAGAGCCCAAAGACACTTTTTGCAAGCATTTTAGAACCACATTAAGGGCACTCACTGTTGAGTAGACATGTGTTCAGTGTTATTCACAGCTCAGAGAGACGTGACTCTCTGGCTTCCTCCATCTTGCAGGGACTGAGTGAGGCACACCACTTCCGGGTTTTATAGTCGCCACCCCCCCTCCCTCCAGAATGGCGAATTAAAAAAAACATTAATATCTCTCTGATTTTTCATCGATGGGAAAAATCCTCTGGTCCAGGAAGGCGGACGTGGGCTGTGAGCGAGGTGGCCAAAAATGACAGCCGTAGGTGGCAGCGTTCTCTCGGAAATCGCACCACAGTTGGCCAAAAGCGGTCAAGATCAGACTCTTAGTAATATAGATATATATATTCTGCTCTGCCCCACTCCTCAAACCTCTCTTCCTACAGAAGACCAAAAGGAAACCTGCTATTTTAGCAAAACATACCATGTTAGCATGTGTAGGAAGGAACTGCAGATGCGGGTTTAAACCAATGATAGGCACAAAATGCTGGCTATGACAATGCCCAGTAGGTCCCCAGGCATGTTAACATGGTAGACACAAAATGCTGGCGTAACTCAGCGGGACAGGCAGCGTCTCTGGAGAGAACGGGTGACGTTTCGGGTCGAGACACTGAAGGTCTGAAGTAGGGTCCCGACCCGAAATGTCACCCATTCCTTCTTTCCATAAGTGCTGTCTGACCCAGCTGAGTTTTGCCAGCATTTTGTGTCTACCATGTTAACATGCTTGGGGACATCGTGAGAACCAAATCTTGTCAAAATATTTCAATCTTTTGGCATCTTTTATGTATTTGAATGAAATCTGTAATAAGAGCTTTGGATTTCTATTTTGAAATCAGTCACCTAAAAACTATTTGAAGTAACTACAGCTGAAATAAGATTAGAGCAGGGAAATCACTCTCACTGGTGCTATTTTATTTATGTTTAATGTGCAGTATTTAACGGAAGCCGTAACCTATTTACTTTATAATAGATTAGTGAATTAGTTGCAACAAGGAACAGAAATCTAAATTGTGCGTTGAATACATGCAATAAAACGCTTTGCAGGTGCTTTCATGCTCAGAGTTCTGTGGACCCCCACTCACTGGGGACTTGCAAGGCTGAGAAGACCAGGAGCTTAGATGGCTGGCAGGCACTGGTTCCGCAATGGTTGTTAATTTTCGAAATACTGCACAAAAAACAAGCCTCTCGGCCCACCAAGTCCACGCTGATCATCGAGTCAGGAGTCAAGAGTGTTTTGTTGTCATATGTCAGATTCAGATTCAGATTCAGATTCAGATTCAGATTGTCATTGTCAGTGTACAGTACAGAGACAACAAAATGCATTTAGCATCTCCCTGGAAGAGCGACATAGCAAACGATTTGAATAAAAAAAAATAGTAATAAGTGTGCGGGGGGGGGGGGGGGGGGGTAGGGGGGGGGGGGGGGGGGGGGGGGGGAGGGGGGGGGGGGGGGGGGGGGGGGGGGGGGGGGTGGTGGGGAGGGGGGCAGTCACCGAGGTACGTTGTATATTAGAGTGACAGCCGCCGGAAAGAAGCTGTTCCTCGACCTGCTGGTTCGGCAACGGAGAGACCTGTAGCGCCTCCCGGATGGTAGGAGGGTAAACAGTCCATGGTTGGGGTGAGAGCAGTCCTTGGCGATGCTGAGCGCCCTCCGCAGACAGCGCTTGCTTTGGACAGACTCAATGGAGGGGAGCGTGGAACCGGTGATGCGTTGGGCAATTTTCACCACCCTCTGCAATGCCTTCCGGTCGGAGACAGAGCAGTTGCCATACCATACTGTGATGTAGTTGGTAAGGATGCTCTCGATGGTGCAGCGGTAGACGTTCACCAGGATCTGAGGAGACAAATGGACCTTCTTCAGTCTCCTCAGGAAGAAGAGACACTGATGAGCCTTCTTGATAGGTACAGTGATATAGGTACAGTGATCATAAGTGATAGGTACAGAATTAGCCATTTGGCCCATCAAAATGGGCGGCACAGTGGCGCAGCGGTAGAGTTGCTGCCTTACAGCGCTTGCAGCGCTGGAGACCCGAGTTCGATCCTGACTACGGGCGCTTGTCTGTACGGAGTTTGTACGTTCTCCCCGTGACCTGCGTGAGTTTACTCCGAGATCTTTGGTTTCCTCCCGCACTCCAAAGATGTACAGGTTTGTAAGTTAATTGGCTTGGTAAATGTAAAAATTGTCCCTATTGGGTATAGGATAGTGTTAATGTGCGGGGATCCCGAGTCGGCACGGATCCGGTGGGCCGAAAGGGCAAGTTTCTGCGCTGTGTCTCTAAACTAAGTCTACTCCAGCATTCAATCATGGCTGATCTATTTCTCCCTCCTAACCCCATTCTCCTGCCTTCTCCCCACAACCCCTCACACCCCTGACATATGTCCCGAAACAAAACAATGAAGTTCTTACCTGCAGCAGCACAACAGGTATAAAACCATCGAGGAATAGAATCATACTGTGTAGAAACAGGCCCTTTGGCCCAACTTGCCCACACCGTGGTATGGATGCACTTTATTACGGTGATCTGTGTTATTAGTGGTATGTAACTAAAGCAGTGTACCATCATGTACCGAACCCAAATACCACCAACCCTGGTTGCGTGGCAAATAAAGATTCTATCTATCTATCTATCTATCTATCTATCTATCTATCTATCTATCTATCTATCTATCTATCTATCTATCTATCTATCTATCTATCTATCTATCTATCTATCTATCTATCTATCTATCTACCTATCTATCTATCTACCAAAATGCCACACCCACACTAGTCCCACCTGCCTGCATTTGTCCCATATCCCTCTAAACCTGTACTATCCATGTACGTGTCTAAATGCTTGTTAAACATTGCGATAGCACCTGCCTCAACTACCTCCTCTGGCTGCTCGATCCATACACCCACCTCCCTTTGTGTGACAAAGTTACCCCTCAGGTTCCTATTAACTCTTTTCCCCCTCACCTTGCGCCCACAGGGTCATAAGGTCGTAAGTGATAAGAGCAGAATTAGGCCATTCGGCCCATCAAGTCTACTCCGCCATTCAATCATGGCTGATCTATCTCTCCCTCCCAACCCCATTCTCCAGCCTTCTCCCCATAACCTCTGACACCCGTACTAATCAAGAATCTATCTATCTATCTCTGCCTTCAAAATTATCAATTGACTTGGCTACCACACCCTTCTGTGGCAAAGAATTCCACAAATTCACCACCACGGCTGTGGAAGGCGCCCCTGGGGCACGAAGGCTGAAGGTGGCTGGGCGAGGAGATGGACCACGGGCTCGTGGGTTGATCGGGATGGAGGCTGCCAGCTGCAGCTGGGACGGTGCAAATAGCGCCAAAACCTGGCGGCGCTTGCATCTGAACTCAGTGGGCTGCTTCTCTGCATTCTGTATTGAATCGGTGTTTGTACTTGTGTATGGCAATAACCTTTCTGAATTGTACGCAAAAATATAATTTTACTTTGGAGTCACGTGAGTGACTACGTGAAGACCCCGCCAGCACGCATGACGGGGGGGGGGGGGGGGGGGGGGGGGGGGGGGGGGGGGGGGAATCCGGGGGAAAGACCGTAATCCGTTCTCCGAAACTGCGGGAAGACCGCGGGTACCCGACTTCGGAGACCGCGGGAAGACCGCAGGTAACCCGACTCTGGAGGCCACGGGAAAACCACAGGTAACCGACTTCAGAGACCACGGGAAACCACAGATAATCCGACTTCAGAGTCCACGGGTAACCCAGTTTCAGGGACCGCGGGAAGACCACGGATAACCAGGAGGGTCCCCTCCGACATGGGTTCGTCCTCGGATTTATTACCCATCCTAATTGGCCATGGAGGGCCATATCAGCAGGTCTCCTCGAGAGCCCGTGGCAGCACCTTTTTCAGGGCTGCCTACATAACTCCCTTCTGCGAAGGTGAGTGCGAGGAGTCAGGTGGCAACTGACCCTGAATTTGAAGCATGTCCGAGGAACAGGTGCCGGCTGGGAGTTACCATGCAACTGGAAAGACATGGGTCCACATACACTAGGTATGTTACAAAACCTACCTGAATCGTCATTAGGAATCTGCCCTCAGCCATGTCGGCAATTTTGGCGCTGTTTGGAGGGGGCGGGTTTTAAACGCGATTTTTACTAGGCTGTACTAATCGCACATGTTCAGCCTAGTAAATCATTAACGAAAAATCGCTGCAAGACCCGGTCGCAAAAGGTATTATTAGTTTTATAGGCCTCGGTAATATAGTTATAATAATTTTAAAATTACTGTCTCATTTCGCAACCTCTCGCAGCCCCAGGGTTTTATAAAGCAAACAATTAAAGGTATGTACCTTATTTTTACATTAAATGGGGCATATATATAACCCTATATATCAAGTTATCTATAGCGAGTGGTTCATTTTGGGCTTTTTATATCCCGCAGTATTTTTCTCGGCATTTGAGGGCACTAATCCAGCGCTATGTCAACATTCTAAACCAGCGCGTTCCACATGAACCCACTAGAAAGCCGATTTAAATGGGCATTTATTTACAGCAATTGAACACTAAATTCCTTCCATTTGGCCTATAAATTAATGTAAATTAGATATAAAAATCATGTTATATTGTGAATTATTTGTGAATAATCTTTGGACACTTAGGCTATTTAAAAATGTTAATCTTTCCTTAAGAAATGGGCGTTTGACTATCCAAGATCACAGCTTTTTTGTAATGTCCATTGAAAATCAATAGGGAACAAGATGCTAATTTCCGAGTATGAAAATGGTCATAACTTTTTTAATACTTCAGATATGAAAGTGAATTTGGTGTCAAATTAAACTTATTGTTATGCTTTATCTGATGGGATAAATTGCAGACTTGATTTTTTAAATCTCAAAATTTTGTAACATTGCTACATACACCAGCAGCCCTACGACCCAATCAAGGATGGAAATTGAACCCGCATCGGGGGCCTTTTGGGCTTACCATAAAACCACCGGTTGCCATGACGGTAGGTGGGTCTGGTTCTTTCCGAAACGTGGGGTTGTGGACCATTTACAAGAAGGTTGGATGAGATAGTTTATACTGCACAGTACAAGCGAGACCGTCTAGGAATATGGTTGGAGTTGCCTCTTTAGGCAGGCTCGCTATTATGACAAATGAGGCCTGTTTATTATCAATAAGCCCAACTCACATGTGCAGTATAGACATTGAAACTTCGTGACTATTAATTCCCATGGGGTCAGCTTCATTCACAGGGCACCGGAAATATCTGAAATTTAACTGGATGGGGCAATGATACAGTTAAAACATTGCAAAATAGGCTAACTTCAGTTCCCAGGTTATTTACTAAATGAGTGCTTCAGCTGCTCAGAGTTAAAACAAATATTGTAAATAACTATCTGGATCAGATTAAACGCTGTATTTTGCTAAGTTAGCTGTATCAGCCACAAAACCCATTTGAGAAATTGGGTTCTTATCTTTTCAGATAAATTTAAGTTGATACCAACTGAATTTATTGATGATTGGGATTACCTTTAACTCTATTTAATTGTCTGGGACTCCGCCCTGAGGTAAGGGATTGGAATTAATTGAAGCCCGTAACAAACCTGATCAAGCAACCTTCTGTACATCAAGTATAATTGGCTTACAGGTGCTATTTAGGCCTTTGCACAATCAGAATTATACAGCATGCAAAAGGAGTAAGCACTCAAGTACCATGTGGTCATTGTTACCAGCTCTATGTTATTCCACTAAATCAGTAAATCTTCAGTTAAATTACAAACTGATGCTATTGTTCAGGATGAGAAATTGCTCATGCCATCTAGTTACAGGTGTGGATGGGAGAGTTACCAATTCCTCAGTTACATGGTATCAACTACCTATAGACACTGGGTGCATTCTGTGGATTAAAGGTTTATGCAAATATGCCTAATCTGCATGCTCTAGTCCAAGTTGATACACTTCGGTGGTGGCAAATGTCTGTTTACATGGGTGCAAACAAGTCAAAATATCCGGTGATAGTTTACCCAAAACTCATTATGGTACACAATACATTGTGTTGGATCACAAAGTATTAAAAAACATTGTGAACATTAAAGACCAAGAAACTTGCATCCAGGCTCAATCACCAGTGGAAAATATGTGGCATATCGGTAGCTTTGGTTACATTCTAGCTACACTAAGGAGGAATGTTCTTTTATGTTTTCCTCCATTTCTGCCTCAACAGACGGGTTTGCAAAATTCAGCAAGTTCCCGCCTCAGGCATTTTCATAGTGCCTGCCGGGCTTAGCCACCCATGGTTCCCACTGATGTGGGGAATGATAGAACCATATATGGTTATTTCTAGACACAAGTATTGGTCTAGCCATGACGTGGGAAACCGTCCGCAGCATGATATAATCAATTATTTGTATTATAGAGAATGCGAAGACCGTTCCTGCGGCTGAGGTTGTTAAACCAACCATGAACGTGCTCGCTGCAGATCGCAGGGATAGCACCAAAAAATATCAATATTTCCTCATATGGAGATGGGAGGTATTAGCTTTATAATTATATTACATATTTGGCACGGATGACTGACGTCTTGTAGTTCAGGCTCATATGAGGGCTTGACAAATCATGATGTCTAAAGTGCCATCTACCATACCTAAGTGCTTCATCATACTGGCTGAAGAGTAGAATCCACTCTGGGGGGTCACCCTCTAAGCTCTAGATTATGAAGAAAATCTGCAACTCGAAAACTCTCAGGCCTAGGGAAGCAGAGATATGGGATGTTAACGTTGTGCTATGTCGCTTCGCTGAAGGGCTCCAGCTACATCCCTGTCCTTGGGCTAACTCACTTATAAGTGGTTATGCTCATAGCCCTGCATGCAGCACTACGGGTCTAGTCATTACATTAAATGTTGACTGGATAGGATGATTATATCTGCAGGCTAATTAACACATGTTATGACTTAGTCAAGCAGTATAGACCAGGGGCACCAGATCTCAAACTAGATGTTCACATATCCCATGAACCTTCGATTGTGTATGGTCACACATCTACACCAGAATGTTAGATCACTAGAGCCTAGAGACTCTGAACTAGCAATATTGTTGGTTACATCTAGCGTCAAAAGAAGGTATCACTTCAGACCATCTTCAGGTGGTTATGGGTCTGGCTTATACAGGAGTAAATACTGACATTTCAAATCACTCCACCAAGGCTGTAACAACCTCAGCAGCAGGGTTATGGAAGTTAGCGGGACCACATCCTAGCGGTTGCAGGATGGTCAATCTAGCAATTTTCCACACATTTAGTACTAACCCATTGCCAGATGGGGGGATATTTACGGACTCTATGTTAAGTTCTGTTCATAGTTCCTCCCGGGTGAGGGAGGTTACTATTGTCATTAGTCATGTCTGAATATGATAACATACTTCCTCCCCATGTCAACTAAGGCAGTGAGTGAAGCATGGGCTCGTTCCACGGCATGAAATCACGGATCTTTAAAATCTTCACGTAGTCACTCACGTGACTCCGAAGTAAAATAGTAAGATTAAACGATCTTACGAGTTTGAAGTTTGATCTTTATTTTAAGAGGAGTTACAATGAGGGATTACGTGCCCTCCGCTCCCGCCCCCTATCATAAAGGTCAACTGGTGTTCTAGTTCTTCCTATCTTACTATGTTTATTTCATCTACTGTTGTCTGTGACTTCACACCGCTGCTTTGAAGAATGTCGCGCATGCGTGCTGGCGGGGTCTTCATGTAATCCCTCATAGTAACTCCTCATAAAATAAAGATCAAACTTCAAACTGGTAAGTTCTCGTTTAATCTTACTATTTCTCTCTACCCTGGTACACGTCATAATAAAGAACCATTGAACACGCAAAGGGCGGAAGAACCTGGCTTCACAGGGAAAATGCAACACAGCCAGAACTGAGCTGGACTGGCGATGACAGGGGGGATCTTATAGAAACTTACAAAATTCTCAAGGGGTTGGACAGGCTAGATGCAGGACGATTGTTCCCGATGTTGGGGAAGTCCAGAACAAGGGGTCACAGTTTAAGGATAAGGGGGACATTTTTTAGGACCGAGATGAGAAAAACATTTTTCACACAGAGAGTGGTGAATCTGTGGGATTCTCTGCCACAGAAGGTAGTTGAGGCCAGTTCATTGGCTATATTAAAGAGGGTTAGATGTGTCCTTTGTGGCTAAAGGGATCAGGGGGTATGGAGAGAAGGCAGGTACAGGATACTGAGTTGGATGATCAGCCATGATCATATTGAATGGCGGTGTAGGCTCGAAGGGCCGAATGGCCTACTCCTGCACCTATTTTCTATGTTTCTATGACAACAAAACCTGTAGATGTATGAGAGCAATTTTCATTTGTTTGTTATATTCATTATCGATTATTAATGATTTCCTAATCTTTCTTCAATTTAATTTAGTTTAGTTTAGTTTAGTTTAGAGGTACGGTGCAGAAACAGGCCCTTCGGCCCACCGAGTCCGTACCAACCAGCAATCCCAGCACACTAACACTATCCTACACACACTCTCGGGACAATTTGCACTTAGTACACCAGGCCAATTAACCTACAAACCTGCACGTCTTTGGAGTGTGGGAGGGAACTGAAGATCTCGAAGACAACCCACGCAGGTCACGGGGAAAACGTACAAACTCCGTACAGACGGCACCCATAGTCAGGATCGAACCTGGGTCTCTGGCGATGTAAGGCAGCAACTCTACAACTGCGCCACAACGCCGTACAATTGAATTTAAATTTATCTCGCTGTAGCAAGTTGTGACTTTCGGTTTAATAAATCTGGTCTTGAGAAGAGCCAGGTATAAACTCCAGTGAAATAAATGAGATCGTCGTGGTTTCACCTCCGCTGATATCCTAAGAGTCTGAAGTTAAGGTCTTGCTGTCCTTAACTTGAGCCAATTCTTCCCCGATTAGCAAACTGACCAAATGTTCCCCACTTTGCTCTACATTTATAAGTGTGATTTTCTGAATACAATAACACCAATTTTGCTTCAAGTGTAGATCATTGTACAGAGCATTTTGAAGGATTTCAAGGTGTTGTGGAGATGGTAAAACTGTCAGAGAATAAGTATTCGGTATTCATAGAGACATCGCCTTACAGCTTTGAAACAGGCACTTTGGCCCAACTTGCCCACACCAACCAATATGTCTGATCTATACTAGTTTCACCTGCCTGTTTTTGGCCCATATCCCTCTAAACCTGTCCTATCCATGTACCTGTCTAAATGTTTCTTGAATAGTACCTGCCTCAACTATCTCCTCTGGCAGCTCATTCCATACACCCACCATCATTTGCATGAAAAAATCACCCCTCAGGTTCTTATTGAATCTTTCCCTCCTCACCTTAAACCAATGTCCTCTGGTTCTCGATTCCCCAACTCTGGGCAAGAGACTCTGTGCGTCTACCCGATCTATTCCTCTCATGATTTTATACCCCTCTATAAGTTCACCCCTCATCCTCCTGCGCTCCAAGGATTAGAATTCCGTCCTCCTCAACCTCTCCCCATAGCTTAGACCCTAGAGTCCTGGCAACATCCTCGTAAATCTTCTCTGCACCCTTTCCAGCTCGACAACACTTCTTCTCATAATGTATCCCAAAATTAAATTAAACACATCGACAACATAAAGTCTTTGTTAATCGGTGTTGAGTCTGAAAAAGGGTTTCAACATAAAACATCACCTCAAACTTAGTTTAGTTTATTGTCAATTAGAAACATAGAAAATAGATGCAGGAGGAGGCCATTCGGCCCTTCGAGCCAGCACCGCCATTCACTGTGATCATGGCATGTGATCACTGTACTTCGATATGTGCAGTGAAAAGCTGAAAAGTTAAATAGTCAGCAGCAAGACTATACATGATTACGATCGAGCCATCCACAAGGTACAGATCCATGATGAAGGTTGCAGTAGCCATTTAGCTTCACTCAGTATGTTATAACTATAACCAGTTACCTTTAAATGGGTTTCGGCCCGAAACGTTGCCTATTTCCTTTGCTCCACAGATGCTGCTGCACCCGCTGAGTTTCTCCAGCATTTTTGTCTACCTTCGATTTTCCAGCATCTGCAGTTCCTTCTTAAATACCTTTAAATTTTATCTGCCTGTAACCATGTGGGTGGGATTTATACGAAGTCTGTGGTGTGTTTGCCGCTGGGATTATTGCGCAGACCCCCAAAGAGTTTAGTTTAGTTTGAGGAAGATCGGGGAAGAGACATCGTTTTTGGCCATGCACGAGCATGACCATGAGTATGATTGAAATGTACTTATACAAGAAGAAGCTAGAATGGATTATCTTATTGTTTGTACTACTACAATAAAGAAACTATTAATCAAGAGACTGTTTTTGGAAGATTTAGCTTTCGATGGCATTGAATGTCTCGTGGAATAACGTTCATTGCAAAATAAAGTCCAGTCCATGTTTTCCAGAGATGCTGACTGACCTGTTGAGTTAAGGGCCTGTCCCACAAGCATGCGACTGCAAGCAGCTAGCGCGACCTAAAGTGGTCGCATGAGCCATACGGCCTCGCGGGGCCGGTCCCACTTCGATCGCTGGAGCCGTATGGAGTTGTGCGGGGCTGGTTCCGACATCGCGCGGGGCTCCGAAAAACTGACTGTTGCAGCCGCATTAAGGACGTATGCAGCGCCTCGATGGGCGTACGCGCCGTCTCGACGCTGTACGCAGCGTCTTGACACCGTACGCAGCATTTAGACGCCGTACGCAGCGTTCTGTCGGCGTACGCTTAGCATGTGGCGTTGCGCGATGATGTCAACGCTCGGACGTGCCGTTGCGCGATGACATAACCGCCCGACGCCGTGTGACGTCCAAATTCAGTCGGCCCGCCTCCTGCCCAGCTGATTGGTGAGTATGATGTCAGGACCAGCCCCGCACAACTCCATACGCCTCCGCGGTTGGAAGTGGGACCGGCCCCGCGAGGCCGTACGCCTCAAGCCACCACGTTTGGTCGCGCTAGACACAAGCAATCGCATGCTGGTGGGACAGGCCCTTAACTCCAGCACTTTGTGTCCCATATGTGTAAATTACAGTGGGAGGAGGAAATGGGAAAGAGGGATAATCGGAATGGCGTCTCACTTAGAAGCTGAAGGAATCGGATAACAAAGAGAACCATTGTATGCGGAGTACCCCATCTCAAAAGGAGATAACAGGGGTATAATCCTAGTTGGACAAGGATTGTAGCAGAATATTCAGAGACAAACCTTGTCCACATAACATTTGAAAGCCCACTCTCTCGAATACAAGTAGGATCCAAGTAAGCAACAACAGCTTTTAGCTGTACCTCAGGGCACATGACAATAAACTGAAACTAAAACTGAAAACTTAGATCACCATCTACACTGGAAAAGCTGGAGTAACTCAGCAGGAGAGGCAGCACCCCTGGAGAAAGGGAATAGATGATGTTACAGGTCTGAAGAAAGGTCTCGACGCGAAACGTCTCCTATTCCTTTTCTCCAGAGATACTGTTTGACCGGCTGAGTTACTCCAGCATTTTGTGTCTATCTTCGGTTTAAACCAGCATCTGCAGTTCCTTTCGACACATCTCATCTCCCCCATCTACGCAAATCATTCCTGCCATGTTTGGCCCATATCTCTCCAAACATTTCCTGTCCATATCTGTCCAAATGTCTTTTAAATATTGTTACAGTGCCTGTTTCAACTACCTCCTTTGGCAACCCATTCCATGAGGATGTGCTGGCTCTGGAGAGGATCCAGAGGAGGGTTACAAGAATGAGTTGGTTAACCTATGATGAGCGTTTGTCGGCACTGGAGCTGCACTCATTGGAATTTAGAAGAAAGAGGGGGAACCTCATTGAAGCACACCAAATAGTGAAAGGCTTGGATAGATTGGATGTGGAGAGGATGTTTCCACTAGTGGCAGAGTCTAGGACTAGAGGTCATAGCCTCAGAATTAAAGGACGTTCTTTCTGGAAGGAGATGAGGAAGAATTTTAGTTTGGTCAGAGGGTGGTGAATCTGTGGAAATTATTTGCCACAGAAGGCTGTGGATGCCAAGTCAATGAATGTTTTTTAAGGCAAAGGTAGATAGATTCAATACCAAAACAGATGTCAGAGATCTGGGGAGAAGGTAGAAGAATGGGGTTAGGAGGGAGAGATAGATCAGCCATGATTAAATGGTGGAGTAGACGATGAGCCGAATGGTCTAATCCTACTATCACATGATGTTGTGCAAAGCTTAAAATGCTTGCAACCTCTCTATATAGGTTGACAGATAGGTATATTTCATAGCTTTGAAAGATATTGATTTAACCAAGTTATACAAACCTTTCCTAACACTTATACCTGACACAGCATCATATTTGTAATAAAAAGTAACCACTTACTTAAATTTGTACTTAAACACGTTTAGCACTTTTAAGTGATTTCATTAAACTTGTTCAACAATACTGGATTACTATGGCAAATAGAAATGCAAAGAGGTGCCTCAGGTTATTCAATTGATTCTTCTGAAACAATTTAAACCTTGGTATATTTTAATAAAATTCAATACTTCCTGATTCTGAATCCATAATGCAGACGTAATTGATATTCCGAGCACCACCAGTCCTTTCTTGTGTGGGAACGAACTGCAGATGCTGGTTTAGAAACATAGAAACATAGAAATTAGGTGCAGGAGTAGGCCATTCGGCCCTTCGAGCCTGCACCGCCATTTAATATGATCATGGCTGATCATCCAACTCAGTATCCCGTACCTGCCTTCTCTCCATACCCTCTGATCCCCTTGGCCACAAGGGCCACATCTAACTCCCTCTTAAATATAGCCAATGAACTGGCCTCAACTACCCTCTGTGGCAGAGAGTTCCAGAGACTCACCACTCTCTGTGTGAAAAAAGTTCTCCTCATCTCGGTTTTAAAGGATTTCCCCCTTATCCTTAAGCTGTGACCCCTTGTCCTGGACTTCCCCAACATCGGAAACAATCTTCCTGCACCAAAGATAGACATAAAATGCTGGAGTAACTCAGTGGGACAGGCAGCATCTCTGGAGAGAAGGAAAGGGTGACCCTTCTTCAGAGCCTCATATATTGCTTGGGCAGCTTCCAACCTAGTATAATGAATATTGATCTCTCTAACTTCAAGTAACCCTTGCTTTCCCTCTCTCTCCATCCCTCCCCTCCCCCCCCATCCTAGTTGTGAGTCTGTGGAATTCTCTGCTGGTTCTCTGGATGCTTTCAAGAGAGAGCTAGATAGGGCTCTTAAAAATAGCAGAGTCAGGGGATATGAGGAGAAGGCAGGAATGGGGTAGTGATTGGGGATAATCAGCCATGATCACACTGAATGGCGGTGCTGGTTTGAAGGGCCAAATGGCCTACTCCTGCACCTATTGTCTATTGTCTATTGTCTATTCTCCAACTAGTTTCACTGCCCTCCTGGTTAAATTTTACTGATTGGATACCTCGTCCTCACCTTCCCCTCAGTTAACAATGAACCATTCTACATTTCGTCATGTAGAATGACTCATTGTTTATCATCGTCCCCTTTGATCTGTGTTTTCACACCTTACCCTTCCATATCTCTATGTCTCCCTCTCCCCGGACTCTCAGTCTGAAGAAGGGCCTCGACCCGAAACGTCACCCATTCCTTCTCTCCAGAGATGCTGCCTGATCCGCTGTGTTTTTTTGTGTCTGTCACCTCTCATTGCTTGTTGGTTTAGCTTTGTTGTGATGAGGCTACATGTGCAATGTGCTGTACCTTCATTGTGGCTTCACATTGTGAACATGTCACCCTGAATGTCCATGCGTTATCCTGAACTCTGCAAAAGGAACTACCAAAAATAGAGTCATAGAGTCGTACAGCACGGAAATGGTCCCTTCGGCCCACCTTGCCCATGCCAACCAAGATGCCCCATGCACACTAGTCCCACCAGCCCACATTTGCCCTTAAACCAATAAATTGTTCTTCTCCATGCACCCACCCACATGGATTATAAATGCTGTTACAGTAGAGAGTCATAGAGTGATACAGTGTGAAAGCAGGCCCTTTGGCCCAACTTGCCCACACTGGCCAACATGTCCCAACTACACTAGGCCCATGTTTGATCCATATCGCTCCAAACCTGTCCTATCCATGTACCCGTCCAAAGGTATTTTAAATGTTGCGATAGTATCTGCATCAACAACCTGCTCGTTCCATACAGCCACCATCCTCTGTCTGAGAATGTTGCCACTCAGAATCCTATTAAATCTTTCTCCTCTCGCTTAAACCTGTGTCCTCTGGTTCTGGATTTCCTTATTCTGGGTAAAAGACACACATTCACGCTTTCTATTCCACTCATGATGTTATACTCTTTTATAAAATCATCCCTCAGCCTCTCTCCCTCCAAGGAATAAAGTCCGAGATTGCTCAATCTCTCATAGCTCAGACCCTCAAGTCTTCGCAATATTCTTGGAAATGTTTCCTGTACCCTCTCCAGTTTAACAACATCTTTCCTATAGCTGAGCGACCAAAACTGAATACCATGCAGCCTCACCAACGTATTTTACAACTGTAACTTAATACCCCAACTTCTATACTCAGTACCCTGACTGATGAAGGCCAATGTATCAAAAGCCTTTTGGACCATATTATCTACCTGTGACTCGGCCTTTAAGGAAATATGCACCTGCACTCCTAGATTGCTCTGATCTACAACACTACCTAGAGCCCTACCACTTACTGTGTAAATGTGGTGTATCAGGACTTTCATAAAGCCTTTGACAATGTCCCACACAAGAGATTAGTGTGCAAAATTAGAGCACATGGTATTGGGGGTATGGTATTGACATGGATAGAGAACTGGTTGGCAGACAGGAAGCAAAGAGTAGGAATAAACGGGTCCTTTTCAGAATGTCAGGCAGTGATTAGTAGGGTGCTGCAAGGCTCAGTGCTGGGAACCCAGTTATTCACAATATATATTAACGATTTAGACAAAGGAATTAAATGTAACATCTCCAAGTTTGTGAATGACACAAAGCTGGGTGGCAGTGTGAGCTGTGATGAAGATGCACTGAGGGTGACTTGGATAGGTTGGGTGAGTGGGCAGATGCATGGCAGATGCAGTATAATGTGGATAAATGTGAGGTTATCCACTTTGGTGGCAAGAACAAGAAAGCTGATTATTATCTGAATGGTGTCAGATACAGGAGATGGGGAGGTGCAACGAGACCTGAGTGTGCTTGTACATCAGGCACTGTAAGTAAGCATGCAAGTACAGCAGGCAGTGAAGAAAGCCAATGGCCTTCATTGCAAGAGAATTTGAGTATTGGATCAAGGAGGTCCTACTGCAGTTGTACAGGGCGCTGGTGAAACCACACCTGGAATATTGTGTGCAATTTTAGTCTCCTAATTTGAGGAAGGACATTCTTGCTATTGAGGGAGTACAGTGTAGGTTTACTAGGTTAATTCCCGGGATGGTGGGACTAACATATGACGAAAGAATGGATCGACTGGGTTTATATTCACTGGAATTTAGAAGGATGTGAGGGGATCTTATAGAAACATATAAAATTCTTAAGAGGTTGGATAGGCTAGATGCAGGAAAAATGTTCCTGATGTTGGGGGAGTCCAGAACCAGGGGTCACAATTTAAGAATAAGAGGTAGGCCATTTAGGACTGAGATGAGGATATTTTTCACCAAGAGAGTTGTGAATCTGTGGAATTCTCTGCCACAGAAGGCAGTGGAGGCCAATGCACTGGATGTTTTCAAGAGAGAGTTAGATATAGCTCTTAGGACTAACGGAATCAAGGGCTATGGGGAGAAAGAAGGAACGGGTTACTGATTTTGGATGATCAGCCGTGATCATATTGAATGGCAGTGCTGGCTCAAAGAGCCGAATGGCATACTCTGTTTCTGTGTTTCCATGTGTAGGTCCTGCCCATGTTAAACTTCCCAAAACACAGCACCTCACATTTCTCTGGACCACCTAATCTATCTGCCACATTCAAGGAACTATGTACCTGCACTCCTAGATCCCTCTGCTCTACAACATTCCCCATGGCCTCACCATTCTTGTGAACATCCTGCCCTGGTTTGACTTGACGAAATGTGAGTGGTGCGTCTAAGGTCATAAGATCATAAGTGATAGGAGCAGAATTAGGTCATTCGGCCCATCAAGTCCACACCGCCATTCAATCATGGCTGATCTATCTCTAACCCTATTCTCCCGCCTTCTCCCCATAACCTCTGACACCCGTATTAATCGAGTCTACACACAAGATTAGAATTGTTCAGCCAGATCTGCATACATTGGTGTCTGTCTTGTGCTTTGTACTAATCAAGAATCTATCTATCTCTGCCTTAAATATATCCACTGACTTGGCCTTCTGTGGCAAAGAATTCCACAGATTCACCACCCTCAGATTGATGAAATTACATAGAAACATAGAAACATAGAAAATAGGTGCAGGAATAGGCCATTCGACCCTTCGAGCCTGCACCGCCATTCAATATGATCATGGCTGATCATCCAACTCAGTATCCCGTACCTGCCTTCTCTCCATACACCCTGACCTCTTTAGCCACAAGGGCCACATCTAACTCCCTCTTAAATATAGACAATGAACTGGCCTCAACTACCTTCTGTGGCAGAGAATTCCAGAGATTCGCCACTATCTGTGTGAAAAATGTTTTTCTCATCTCAGTCCTAAAAGATTTCCCCCTTATCCTTAAACTGTGATCCCTTGTTCTGGACTTCCCCAACATAGGGAACAATCTTCCTGCATCTAGCCTGTCCAACCCCTTAAGAATTTTGTAAGTTTCTATAAGATCCCCCCTCAATCTTCTAAATTCTAGCGAGTACAAGCCGAGTCTATCCAGTCTTTCTTCATATGAAAGTCTTGACATCCAAGGAATCAGTCTGGTGAACCTTCTCTGTACTCCCTCTATGGCAAGAATGTCTTTCCTCAGATTAGGACACCAAAACTGTATGCAATACTCCAGGTGTGGTCTCACCAAGACCTTGTACAACTGCAATAGAACCTCCCTGTTCCTATACTCAAATCTTTTTGCAATGAATGCTAACATACCATTCGCTTTCTAGAAGGCAGGAGAATGGGGTTGAGAGGAAAAGATATATCAGCCATGATTGAATGGCAGAGTAGACTTGATGGGCCGAATGGCCGAATTCCCTTCCTGTGACTTATGAACCGATGTGTAGGAAAGAACAGCAGATGCTGGTTTAAATCGAAGATAGGCACAAAATGCTGGAGTGACTCAGCGGGACAGGCAGCATCTCTGGAGAGAAGGAATGGGTGACGTCTCGGGTCGAGACCCACTGATGAACCTATGATATTATCATTTAAATAACAAGTAAAAGATCTAATATTTAGTTTGCAGTGTGAGCAGAAGAGCAGCAGAACTATAGTTGCACCAACTGACTTATTCCACAGTCATTTATTCCTGGCAGCACCTCACACACGACCGGGTTCAGTGAACCGAATCTCACAACTTGCCTTGGAGGGATTACATTTTAATTTTGATGGAAAAGAAAATTGTTCAGGATTTATAATGGCTGGTGCTGCAACCAGCAGCCATTTGGTGCCCCTACCAATGTTAATTTCTAGATTTCTAACGCAGTATCATAGCCTGCTCTGTGCTCTGTCCCATGGACTTCACGGTGAACAGGGCAGCGGTAGAGTTGCTGCCTTGCAGCGTTAGAGACCGTGATTTGTAATGCCCCTGTCCCACTTAGGAAACCTGAACGGAAACCTCTGGAGACTTTGCGCCCCACCCAAGGTTTCCGTGCGGTTCCCGGAGGTTGCAGGCAGGTGGTTGCCGGAGGTTGCAGGTAGTGGAAGCAGGTTGGGAGACTGATAAAAACCTCCGGGAACCTCCGGGAACCGCACGGAAACCTTGGGTGGGGCGCAAAGTCTCCAGAGGTTTCCATTCAGGTTTCCTAAGTGGGACAGGGGCATAGGTTTGCAGATGAGGCGAAAATGGGTGGTATCACAGATAGCCATGAAGGGTATCAAAAAGCACACTCAATACAACAATTGAATGTGGAGAGGATGTTTCCACCTGTGGGAGAGTCTTAGTTACTTCAGAATTAAAGGATGTTATTTTAAGAAGGAGACGTTTCGGGTTGAGATCCTAGGGCGAAACACCACTTTCCTTTAGGAAGGAGATGAGGAGGAAATTAGAAGATTGAGGGGGGATCTTATAGAAACTTACAAAATTCTTAAGGGGTTGGACAGGCTAGATGCAGGAAGATTGTTCCCGATGTTGGGGAAGTCCAGGACAAGGGGTCACAGTTTAAGGATAAGGGGGAAGTCTTTTAGGACCGAGATGAGAAAAACGTTTTTCACACAGAGAGTGGTGAATCTGTGGAATTCTCTGCCACAGAAGGTAGTTGAGGCCAGTTCATTGGCTATATTTAAGAGGGAGTTATATTTGGCCCTTGTGGCTAAAGCTCCCCATATGGAGAGAAGGCAGGTACAGGATACATACTGATTTGGATGATCAGCCATGATCATATTGAATGGCGGTGAAGGCTCGAAGGGCCTACTCCTGCACCTAATTTCTATGTTTCTATGTTTCTCAATTTCCTTGCTCTGGACAAGAAACTCTGTGCATCAACCCGATCTATTCCTCTCATAATTTTCTACACCTCTATAATGGGCCTGTCCCACTTAGGCGATTTTTAAGGTGACTGCCACACTAGGCAGTCGCCACACAGTCGGCGGCGTGTTGCCTGTATGGTCGTGAGTAGTCTCCTCAGTCACCCGATGGATTTTGAAATGTTCAAAACTTTTCGGCGACAGTCAGCGACCGTGAGCTTGTCGTTGCGCGACTACTCCTGACGTAGGTGCCGTCCTAGGTTGTCGCCAGGTGCTGACTTCGGTGAATTCCATTGGCGACTACCTACGTCAACCTGCGTCAACCGGCAACAGGTACCGGCGACTGAATTGTCTCACAGAGAGGGGTGAGTCTGTGGAATTCTCTGCCTCAGAGGGCGGTGGAGGCAGATTTTCTGGATGCTTTCAAGAAAGAACTAGATAGGGCTCTTAAAAATAGCGGAGTCAGGGGATATGGGGAGAAGGCAGGAACGGGGTACTGATTGGGGATGATCAGCCATGATCACATTGAATGGCGGTGCTGGCTTGAAGGGTCAAATGGCCTACTCCTGCACCTATTGTCTATTGTCTAGTGTCTTCAGTTGTCGCCAACAGGGTCGTAGCTCGTCGTGGGTGGACATCGGTTGACTTCAGTTATCGTAGGTTGCTGTAGGTGTGGTCAGAGTGGACGTCCTAATAGGTCGCTGGTTGTCGGTCGCTTGCCATAACTTTACGTCGAATAGGTGCTTGGTTGTTTCAGCTTGTCGTGGACATGGTCGAAGGGGGGTCCAGTTCCCAGTTTTTCAGCGACCTGCTACAACTATGACAGTTGCCGTCAGTCGCCTAAGTGGGACAGGCCCTTAAGATCGCCCCTCATCCTCCCTGCGCTCCGAAGAATGGAGTCCCAGCCTGCTCAACCTCTCCCTATAGCTCAGACCCTAGAGACCTGGCAACATCATGGTAAATGCCCAGGCCACATCTCAGTTGCACCATTTCAAAGGAAGCATTTTTTGTTAAAGATTTTCGACAGAACGAAACAAAAAGAGTTCTGAGGAATGCAGTTCTCCTCATTGATGGAATTACTAATATAAGGTGTCGGCCACGCAACATATGTCATGTAAAAGGTACAGGGCAGTGAGAGGTGTTGGCTGGACTTGGTTGGGTGACACCAGCACTGGCTCAATGTGTCAAAAATGGTGCTGATTTCTAGGACCCAGTGGAAGCCTAGTATTTACAGGCTGCTTCTTAAGCAACTAATTAACTTTTATTGCCCTTCACAATCTATGCCTTTTGAGTTTTAAAGCCTCTATTCACAGCTAAATTAACAATTCCATCTACATTAGATAAGCCATTCTCCACATCTCACTGCAGCAGAAGCTGGTTCCCATTCACAACACAGAGCAGGCTTGCTTGTTGTGAAGGGCAGAGTATCTGAATACCAGGTCTCCTCACAGTTGACAAAGGACTCTGCTGGGTCCCAGTTACGTGCTGGCTACAAACATGGAAACAGGGCACCCGGAGAAAAACCCACCGGGCAGTCACTGGCAGAACGTACAAACTCCGTACAGACAGCACCTGTAGTCAGGATCGGACCCGGGACTCTGGTTGGGTAACCCACTTAGGAAACCTGAACGGAAACCTCTGGAGACTTTGCGCCCCACCCAAAGTTTCCTTGCGGTTCCCGGAGGTTTTTGTCAGTCTCCCTACCTGCTTCCACTACCCGCAACCTCCGGCAACCACCTGCAACCTCCGGGAACCGCACGGAAACCTTGGGTGGGGCGCTAAGTCTCCAGAGGTTTCCGTTCAGGTTTCCTAAGTGGGACAGGGGCATAAGGCAGCAACTCTACCGCTGCGCCACTGTGCCGCCCAGGGTGTGCCTTTCTCTATCTAGTCAGTGAGCTGAACCTAAACCCTCTCGATACTTTTGCTTTATCCGTCCCTTCAGCCCTTCAGGGTGGAGCAGTGGCACTGCGGATGTGTTGCTGCCTCACAGCGCCAGAGGCACAGGTTCGATCCTGGATACGGGTGCTTGTCCATACCGGGTTTGTATGTTCTCCCCATGACCTGCGTGGGTTTCCTCCAAGATTTTTCAGTTTCCTCCCCACACTCATTAAAAAACTGCAACATAGAAAAATATTGCAGGAGTAGGCCATTCGGCCATTCGAGCCAGCACTGCCATTCAATATGATCATGGCTGATCATCCCCAATCAAAGTCAAAGTCAATTTTATTCATCACATGCACCCAAAGGTGCAGTGAAATGAATTTGCCAGCAGCGATACACTTAAAATAAGAACACACAATACACAAAATAATTTAACACAAACATCCACCACAGCGTTCTTCACTGTGATGGAAGGCAACAAAGTACAGTCAGTAGCAATGTTACAAAATATTGAGATTTAAAAAATCAAGTCTGCAATTTATCCCATCAGATAAAGCATAACAATAAGTTTAATTTGACACCAAATTCACTTTCATATCTCAAGTATTAAAAAAGTTATGACCATTTTCATACTCGGAAATTAGCATCTTGTTCCCTATTGATTTTCAATGGACATTACAAAAAAGCTGTGATCTTGGATAGTCAAAAGCACATTTCTTAAGGAAAGATTAACATTTTTAAATAGCCTAAGTGTCCAAAGATTATTCACAAATAATTCACAATATAACATGATTTTTATATCTAATTTACATTAATTTATAGGCCAAATGGAAGGAATTTAGTGTTCAATTGCTGTAAATAAATGCCCATTTAAATCGGTTTTCTAGTGGGTTTCTGTGAACGCGCTGGTTTAGAACGTTCAAATCGCGCTGGATTTGTGCCCTCAAATGCCGAGAAAAATACTGCGGGATATAAAAAGCCCAAAATGAGCTACTCGCTATAGAAAATTTTAATTATAGGGTTATATACATGCCCCATTTAATGTAAAAATAAGGTACATACCTTTAATTGTTTGCTTTATAAAACCCTGGGGCTGCGAGAGGTTGCGAACTGAACGAGTGCTTTTAAAATTATTATATCTACTATTCGAGGCCTATAAAACTAATAATAGCTTTTGGGACCGGGTCTTGCAGCGATTCTCCGTTAATGATTTACTAGGCTGAACATCTGCGATTGGAACAGCCTAGTAAAAATCGGGTTTTAAACCCGCCCCCTCCAAACAGCTCCAAAATCACACACAAGGGGTGGGGCAGATGCTCAGCCACGATTCAGGTAGGTTTTGTAACATACCTACAGTCAGTCCTCCTTTCCTGCTTTCTCCCTATAATCCCTTGATCCCTTTAGCCCTTAGAGCTATATCTAACTCTCTCTTTGAAACATACAGTGAATTGGCTTCCACTGCCT